>NW_019944853.1:2772-11876 GCF_002910315.2 Salvelinus sp. IW2-2015 | reverse complement strand
ATTCTGTCCATCTACATACATTCTGTGTCGCTTCATTCCTACATACATTAGTTATGTTATTGCTCTTACGCTCTAGACATTTAAGTTGTTCCAAGTTCATACAACATAGTGTTCCATTAGCTATAATTAAGTGTTCCAGTACAACATTTAACGGTGTCGCATCGTACCTTATGCATTTCACAAGTCCATCTCGACATACACCTTAATCTCTCCATCTGCCAGACATTAGTTGGTTCTGCGTCTCGAGCATCGTTAAGCTCGTTCCTAGTGCTACATTTTACACATTAGTCTGTGTCCATGTTCCTATATCATGGCTCACTTAGTCTGTTTTCTTTCAATGCTTCCTACTATTACATTTACTTCCATCTATACAGTCATCATCTAGTGTCTCTCCCATCTACATCGCATCTATGTTTCCAGTCCTACATAAGTTGTGTTCATCTACATGCATTACTGTTCTCATCTTGAGAGTCATTTAGGGTTCCATCTACATACATTAGTGTTCATCTACATACATTTAGTCGTCTCCATCTACATAATTCTGTGTTCCAATCTATCACATAGTGAGGTGTTTCGCCATCTACATACATGGTGGGATACCTTTTCAGTCTGTACCCTGCCTCGAGCCTGCTGGCCGCCCTGTGATTCTCCCCATTCTTTTAGACCACTATACCATTAGTCTGGACCCCATATATCATTCACCATTGAACCATGGTTGTTCGCATCCTAACATACACTCGTATCCTCAGTGGGTATCACCTACATACATTTCAGTGTTTACCCAGTACTACACTATGCATCCTCCAGTGTGAGTTTGCACTTCCTAACCTCATCCGCTTTACCTGGTGTATTTCTAATAAATTAACTCCGATGAGCCAATTCTCTCAACGAGACCAACATCTGCAAGTTGGGTTCTCCCATCTAACCAATGCCAATATTGGTCTCCCAGTCTACGATATCTCATTTCAAGTGTCCATCTTGAGACCAAACTTATGTGGTTGCATCCTACATACATCGTTTAGATGATCCATTCTAACATACAAAATATTAGTGTTTATCACATGTACATACATTTACGTGTGTTCCATCTTTAACGATGAGCATTGAAGTGTTCCCAACTTATCATATCATTAGTGTTCCATCTACAAGCTGCACTTACCTTCGTTCCATCTACATTCATTAGTGTTCCATCTGAGCATCTAGTGTTCCATCTAGCATAATTAAGTGTTTCCATCTCATCCAAATACTTCTCTATGCCTATGAGGAGTTCCAATCTTACAATAATTATGTTTCATCTAACATTACTTTGTTCCATCTAAACATAGTAGGGGTTCACCTTCGCATTGAGTTAGAGTTTAGTTTATTTTACGGAAGTGCAACCACTTAATCTCAACGATTGCAGTAAAGTGATGGGTTAGCCAGCCGGCCAATATTTCAAACCGCATCCCTGGGTAGCGTTTTTAAAGAGACAATTTACATACTAGAAACATTGAGCATATGGTAGGCACGCAGATCATCATAGGACGAGCAAGATCACTATCATACAAGACAGTCTGTGACACAATGAGGACATGCAGAACTACATGCAGACAGAGCAACATAGAGCTATATTAATACACGAGCAAGCTAACCATAATAGCGCATTGATAAGAGCGAACAATAGTGTCTTTGAGAGTCTCACCACATACATAGTTTACAACAGACAACAATGGTGAGAGTCACAGCAATTCGAACATCAAGCGGAGATTAGTTCAATAAATTCTGATTGACACTTATTACCCATGTACTTAAATTGCAATTTGGAGAAAAGCTATTTGATATTGGAATGCATAGAATATATTGGTATTTCGTAGATGGCAACGTATCTCCAACAGTCAAGGGAAGCTTCACAAGAAGCAGATTGACTCAATAAAGTGAAGCATTTTCTCTTATAGAAGTACACTATAACAGGCAGGTTCTCCTTACGACAAGACACTACTGTGTTGGATTCGCCATGGCAATAATTCAGAAATTTGGGTTTTCTGTTAAAGACTAAAAATTTACTTAAGGAGTGGAGGGGAGCCAGGCTATTAGGAGTATTGAATAAAAGAACAACGTCATGTATTGCAAACAGAATTTTTCACAAACTCAGGAAAACATCATGCCTTTGTCTGATGGGTGTAAAGCTAGTGAGGTGGCTATTGTCCCCTTTCTATCACATGCGACTGTAAAAGAGACCATGTTTTGTCACAAGCGACTGAATCGTTTTAATGTGTGTAGATCTTGGCGAGGCCAAAAGTTTGAGGGCTCAAACTAGTCACGATTAACAGTTGTGAACGTGGGCTTAGTATCCATGAGGATTTCAAGTACATCTTTGCCTATTCGTCCTACTCAAACTCAATTGTGCGGTGAGAAATCTGAAATTAGCTAGTTGACTTGGTAATTTGAGATTTCAATCTCACATCATATTAAGTGTTCCATCTACCATTAAATGTTTCATCTACTAACATTAGTTCATCTTGTGAAATTAAAGTAATGCTCGTCTCTCAACTTACTCCATCTCTTCTTGCTAGTCTATTATCTCTCTCCTCTGAAACTAGTCTAGGACATGACCCTACAAGGACTACCTGGCAGTATAGACAATGCCTTATCTGCCCCGAGTCCACTAGCGACATGCTGCTACTGCAGTTTTCAAAACGTTCTGCCCTGGCCTATACGAAACCCTTAGACCTTTTTCAACTCGCGGACGTGCTAACTTCCCAACCTGCTGTTTCCAACTGCCAGTCTAGAGACGCAGCAAGAGTGGTGAGAGATAGCTACTGCAAAGATGCGGCTATGACGAGGATAATCTGACGCTATTACTGCCTGAGGGTGGGGGTATTTTGCAGGGTAGTAGCGAGCATCCCCGGGGACAACTAACATGTGACCATTATTATTTTATATGGCTGGGTTTAAGTTAGAAACATTTGAACATCTTGGCCATGTTCCTGTATTACATCTACACACCCGGACCAAAGGGCAGAAGAGGACGGCCACACCCTCCATACTGTTCCTCTCTAGGTTCTTCCTAGTTTTGGCCTTTCTAGGAATGTCTTCTCCACTATCACAGATCCCCGACCTAAATCTGTGATGCTTCTAACATCTCCTGCACATCAGCTGCGTGTCTTGGGTTTTAGGCAGGTTTTCGTGTACAGCACTGTTGAGAATTCAGCTTGACGTAGAGAAGGCTTTATAGTAAAATATACTTATACTTGATTTGATGCTCTTTTTCGTAGCCTCAGTCTCTACCCTACATTCTATGGTTCATCTTACCATATGCATTAAATGGGTAGTGTTCGCTCTAACATACGATTTATTCATCTTATCGATACAGATTTAGTGTTTCCAATCTAACTTACGATTGCTGTTCCATCTTACTCATCCATTGTTGTTCCATCTACGAGAGCATTAGTGGTACCAAGGCTAAGCATACATAAGTGTTCCAAGTCTACATACACATTAGTGTTCCATCAATACATTAGTGTTCCATCTACATGACATCTGGTTCACATCTACATACATTAGTCATGCTACTAATCTAGATCCATAATACATGACATGTTTCCATCTACATACATTAAGTGTCCATTCATACTGTTCTACACTACATTAGTGTATTCAGTGTTTCCATCTAATTGTGTTCATACATATTAGTGCCATTATACAGTAGTTTACCACAAAGTGTCATCTACATACGATTATTTCAAATTACATACATTAGTTTCCATCTACATACATTTGTTTCCATCTACTACATTAGTGTTCCTCTACATGCAGATGCACTGTCCACAACATTATGTTCCATCTACAATACATTAGTGTTCCATCTACACAGTTGTTCCACTGACATACATTAGTGTCCCACTACACATACATATAGAGTTCCATATAACAATTACATCTAGTGTTCCATCTACATCATTAGCTTTCCATCTACCATACATTCAGCTGTTCACATACATAACATTATGTTTCCATCTTAGTTATATCAAGCTTATGTTCCATCTACATACATTAGAATTCCATCTAAATAGCATTAGTGTTCCATCTACATACATAGTGTCCAATCTACATACATTATTGTTCCATTCTACCATACAGATTAAGGTTTCTACATACTTCAGTCCCAATACGTTTAGGGTTCCATCTCTCCGTTTGTTAGATTTAGTTTATTTTAAGGACGTGCACATTAAATCAACAGGTTTCATAAAAGTGAATTGTTTTTACGAGCCCTGGCACTAATTTTCACCGCAGTCCTGGTAGTATTACATAAAAACTATTACAATACAGACACACTCATTGAGCAATGCGAGTGCGACGAGCACAGCAATTGAGTAGCGGAGCATAGACATGAGCAAAATCAGACACGAGCAACATAGAGACAAGCAAGACGACTAGCAGCCAGACAGAGCCAACATAGAACAGAAAAGCGCAAGGAAACTCCATAAAAGCCAACAACGATGTAATATTCCAACACCACAACTTCAGAGACAACAGACAGATGTAAAGAGACATGACAATCCTCGACGAGCTAGGAAGCTTGTATTCAACAAATCTGATGTTGTCTTATTTGATGGCCATGATCTTCATGCTTTTGGAAGGCTGTGAATGTGTGCAGTTAATGTGTGTCTGATGCAAGTGTATTCCAGACATGGAACAGCCTCACCAGAGAAACAGATTGACCGAAAGGTGCTGCTTCCTAAAGGGAAATACAGTCACCCTCCTCATAGCAATCCTTCGTAAGAATCTGTCTTGATACTGTTTGGTTTCTGCTTAACAAAAGTACTGAGTGGCAAGGGGGAGCCAGGCCATTAAGGATCTTGAATAAAAGACATCCGTCAGTTCTTGCACAAGATTTCCCAACTCAGGAAGATCATGCTTCTGAGGATGTAACAGTGGTGGCTATTGTCCTTCCTATCAAACTTTAGCGCGATGTTTGTGACAGCCTGAAAGGTTTTAATGTGTAGTGGGGCAGCAACGCAGCCAAGGACTTGGGCCGCTCAATATGTACATAGCCGCCAGTATTGCTTAATTGGGGTTAGTAGTCATAGGATTTCAAAGTCATGATAAAGCTTTGCTATCCTCTGTACCTCAAACAATTTCTTATCAAAATATGAAATTAGCTAGGTTGAATGTTGGGTTTTGAATTAATCTCTAGAATACATTATGTGTCCATCTACATCACATTAGTTCCATCTTATCTACAATTAGTGCATCTCTGTGATTTACGTATGCTCTCTTCTAAGTCTCGGTTTTCTCTTTCTTTCACTCTCTCTCGAGGACCTGATCCTACGGAACCATGCCTCAGGACTAACTACCTGGCATGATGACTCCTTGTGTCCAAGTTCCACCTGGCCGTGGCTGAGCTGCGTCAGTTTCTAATCTGGTTTCTGCCTGCGGGCGTATGGAAAACCGTGGACTTGTTCACCGGACGGGCTACCTGTCCCAGACCTGCTGTTTTCAACTCTCTAGAGACAGCAAGAGTGGTAGAGAATTGACGTCCAAATGATGCTCTGAATAAGCAACTGGACATTTTACTTTCTGAGGTGCTGATCTTGCTGCACCTCGACAACTATGTGACTTATTATTATTTGATCATTCGCTGGTAATGTTTTTGAATGAACATCCTGAACAATTGGCCAGTCGTTCTTGACGTTATAATCTCCCGGCACAGTCAGAAGAGGCCTGGCCACTCCTCATAGCCTGGTGTTCCTCTCAAGGTCTATCTCCTAGTTCTTTGGCCTTTTGGAAATTATTTTTTCCTAGCCACCAGTGCTTCTACAGCCTCCTTGGTTGCTGATTGGGGTTTTAGTCTGGTTTCTGTACACACAGAACTTGAGATTCAGCCGACTAAGAAGCGGCTTTAATATGAAAATAAACTGATGAATCTTGTCGACCTCCAGTCTCTACACATCACATTATGTTCATCTACATACATTATGTTCCTCTACATATTCCTTAGTGTCCGCATCTACATACATTAGTGTTCCATCTACATAATTAGTGTTGCCATCTACATACATCAGTGGTTCCATCTACGCATATTCATTAGTTCCAGTTCTACATACATTTAGTGTCCAGTCTAACATACGATTAGTGTCCATCTAGACGACGATTAGTGTTCATTTAATAACATCATGTCCATCTACAACATTAGTGCTCCATCTACATCCTAGTGTTCACTACATCAAATGTTCCATCTACATACATAGTTTCCATCACAATACATTATGTCAAATCAAACAAATCAAATTTATTTGTCACATACACATGTATAGCAATGTTATGAGCGAGTTGTAGAGAATGCTTGTGCTTCTATTCCGAAAATGAGTAATAACAACGAGTAATCTAACCTAACAATTTCACAACACACCGTATACACACAATTGTAAAAGAATGAAGAATATTATGAAAGATATATGCATAAGTGATTGGTACAGAACAGCTAGGCAAAAGATGGCATAGATTGATCTCGAGTTACGTATATACATAGAGATGTGTATATGTAAGGGTATGTAAACAATCATATAAGGCATTGTTAAAGTGCTAGTATCATTTTTACATACATTTTCATTATTAAGTTGCTGAGTTGAGTCAGTATGTGGCAAGCAACACCTCAATGTAGTGGTGGTGTTTAACAGTCTGATGGCTTGAATAGAAAGCAGTTTTTTCAGGTCTTCGTCCCTTGCTTTGATCACTGTACTGACTCGCTTCTGGATGACAGACGGGTGAACAGGCAGTGCTCGGGGTTGTTGCCTTGAGATTTATGGCCTTCTTGACAATTCGGTGGTGTAAGGTGTCCCTGGGGGCAGTAGTTTGCCCCGGCGAAATTGCGTCTGTGCAACGTCACTACCCTCGGAAAGCCTTACGGTTGTGGGCGGAGCCAAGTTGCCGTACCACGGGATACGAGCCCGGACCAGGATGCTCTCGATTGCATCTTAAACTTGTGATGTTGTTTGGTGACAGACCGAATTCTCACCCTCTGAGTTGAAGAGAGGCGCTGTGCGCAAATCTTCACCCACGCGCTTGTGGGTCGGACCAATTCCGTTTGTACTTGATGTGTACGCCGAGAACTTAAAACGTACTAAACCGCTCTCCACTACTGAATGCATGTAGATGGAACACTAATGTATGTAGATGGAACACTAATGTATGTAGATGGAACACTAATGTATGTAGGGACTGAGGTGGAAGAGATGGAACACTACCGTTCAAAAGTTTGGGGTCACTTAGAAATGTCCTTGTTTTTGAAAGAAAAGCACATTTTCTGTCCATTTAAATAACATCAAATTGATCAGAAATACAGTGTGAACATTGTTAATGTTGTAAATGACTATTGTAGCTGGAAACGGCAGATTTTTATGGAATATCTACATAGGCGTACAGAGGCCCATTATCAGCAACCATCAAAATGGCACGTTGTGTTAGCTAATCCAAGTTTATCATTTTAACTGGCAACTGGCAGCTTCATTAAATAGTACGCGCAAAACACCAGTCTTAATGTCAACAGTGAAGAGGCGACTCCAGGATGCTGGCCTTCTAGGCTGAGTTCCTCTGTGCAGTGTTTGTGTTCTTTTGTCCATCTTAATCTTTTATTTTTATTGGCCAGTCTGAGATATGGCTTTTTCTTTGCAACTCTGCTTAGAAGGCCAGCATCCTGGAGTCACCTCTTCACTGTTGACGTTGAGACTAGTGTTTTGCAGGTACTATTTAATGAAGCTTCCAGTTGAGGACTTGTGAGTCTTCTGTTTCACAAACTAGACACTCTAATGTACTTGTCCTCTTGCTCAGTTGTGCACCGGGGCCTCCCACTCCTCTTTCTATTCTGGTTAGAGCCAGTTTGCGCTGTTCTGTYAAGGGAGTAGTACACAGCGTTGTARGAGATGTTCAGTTTCTCTGCAATTTCTCGCATGGAATAGCCTTCATATCTCAGAACAAGAATAGACTGACGAGTTTCAGAAGAAAGTTATTTGTTTCTGGCCATTTTGAGCCTGTAATCGAACCCACAAATGCAGATGCTCCAGATACTCAACTAGTCTAAAGAAGGACAGTTTTATTGCTTTTTTAATCAGAACAACAGTTTTCAGCTGTGCTACCATATTTGCAAAAGGGTTTTCTAATGATCAATTTGCCTTTCAAAATGATAAACTTGGATTAGCTAACACAACTTGACATTGGAACACAGGAGTGATGGTTGCTGACAATGGGCCTCTGTACGCCTATGTAGATATTCCATTAAATATCAGCCGCTTCCAGCTACAATAGTCATTTACAACATTAACAATGTCTACACTGTATTTCTGATCAATTTTATGTTATTTTAATGGACAAAAAATTTGCTTTTCTTTCAAAAACAAGAACTTTTTTATCTTCATTATCACTCTTATTCTAGCTGATTTGCGGTAGCATTGCCTCCTTAAATTGTTTAACGCCTTGGGTCAAACATTTCAGGCCTACCGCCTTCCACCAGCCTTCCCACAATCTGAGAAGCTTGGGGTGGCTATTTGTGGCCCATTTCCTCCTACAGAGCTGGTGTAACTGAGTCAGGTTTTGTAGGCTTCCTTGCTCCACACGCTTTTTCAGTTCTGCCCACAACCTTTCCAAAGGATGAGGTCAGGGCTTTGTGATGGCCCACTCCAATACCTTGACTTTTGTTGTCCTTATGCCATTTTGCCACAACTTTGGAAGTATGCTTTGGGTCATTGTCAATTTGGAAGACCCATTTGGCGACCAAGCTTTAACTTCCTGACTGATGTTCTGAGATGTTGCTTCAATATATCCACATAATTTTCCATGTTTCCATGCTATGCTTTCGCCGTAAAGCTTTTTGAGATTGACATGTAATTCGCTAAGAGGTTTTAAGAAGAAGAGAGCATCGCTTTATTATAGACAGACTTCTCCCATCTGGCTAAACATTATAATATGTTTTGACCGTGGCAGTTTACAATCTAGGGTTACTCCAGATGTTTAGTCATCTCAACATATCAAAGAGGTGTAAGAGGCCTCCAATTGTTTAAGTGGACTGGATCTTTAATGTGTACCACTTGTATCTTGTTTCAGTAATAACGAATCAGACCTTGTTTGAG
>NW_019944853.1:0-2718 GCF_002910315.2 Salvelinus sp. IW2-2015 | reverse complement strand
TGTCTGATAATCTACCATTTACATAGAAGTGGTTAAAACATGCTAATAATGGTCCTCTGAGTATATCAAAAAAAGGTTTGGTGTACCTCCACTGGTACGCCATCCAGCCCTGGAGTTTTCCCAGCCTTAAAGGCTTTAATTGCATCAAGAAGTTCCTCCTCTGTAATTTRACCTTCACATGAGTCTTTCTGTAGAGCTGTTAATTTTACATTATTTATAGGAAAGAAATTCATAGCTTCGGTTAGTGGAGATTGAGGAGACTGAAACGAAAACATATTCTTAAAGAACTTTACTTCCTCTTTGAAAATATCGTTCGGTGAATCATGAGTGACTCCYTCATTTGTATTTGTATGTTTCATTAAAACATTTTTGGTAGCATTTCTATGTTGAAGATTGAGAAATAATTTGGTGCATTTTTCCCCATATTCCATCCAGTTTGCTTTATTTTTTATAATATATTACACTGTATCTTTTACACTGGATACGTTCCTCCATTTCGTTTTGTGTTTCCTCTAACTTATTTTGAGCCTCTATGGTACAGTTTTTATTGCTATCTATCTGTTCTGTTAGACCTTCCATTACCTTTGTTAGTATGGACTCCTTTGACCTAAATTGCTTTAGTTTTAGAGATGAGTACTGAATTGCATGGCCTCTAAAGGCACATTTAAAAGTGTCCCGTACAATAAGGGGATCTGCTGTACCTATCTTATGTCTGAAAAAGTAAATTATAAATTCTTCTGTCCTAGTTATTAACATCTTATTATCTAGTAGGCTTTGATTACATTTCCAATATCCTCGCCCACGTGGAAATTCTGTAAGAGTAATATATATGCCAATTATGTGATGATCCGACCGCATTCTGTCCCCTATCAACACTTTTTAAACTTTTGGTGCCAGAGAGAATGACATAAGAAAGTAATCAAGACGACTAGTTTGATTAAACCTCCATGTGTATCTCACTAGGTCAGGATATTAAACCTCCATGTATATGTCACTAGATCAGGATATTAAACCTCCATGTGTATCTCACTAGGTCAGGATATTAAACCTCCATGTATATGTCACTAGATCAGGATATTAAACCTCCATGTATATCTCACTAGATCAGGATATTAAACCTCCATGTATATCTCACTAGGTCAGGATATTAAACCTCCTCCATGTATATCTCACTAGGTCAGGATATTAAACCTCCGCCATGTATATCTCACTAGGTCAGGATACTAAACCTCCTCCATGTATATCTCACTAGGTCAGGGTATTAATTCTCATCCATGTATATCTCACTAGGTCAGGATATTAAACCTCCTCCATGTATATCTCACTAGGTCAGGATACTAAACCTCCTCCATGTATATCTCACTAGGTCAGGGTATTAAACCTCCTCCATGTATATCTCACTAAGTCATGGTATTTAAGCCTCAATATATCCACTAGTTCCATTATAGCCATGATATTCATGGCTTCCTAAAGTGCCTGAAGGGTAATAGTTTGAAGTGTGATTTCCTTTACAATCCACAGAGGTATTTAAAACCGTATTATAATCTGCCACCATAATAATAGAGTCTAGTGGTGCTTGTAAGAGTTGATCAATTATTTTATATATATTTAGTCCATAATGTTGCTTGATCGATGGTTAGGCTATTGGCTGTCCAAAAGTAGGCTACATGAAAAGAGCATTATTGTCAATGTAATCGTGTCAGTGAGGTTCATTTAAATCACGAAGTTCATCTGCTTTTCCTAAAGTGCAGAATAATTCTCAGAAACAAAATAGTGATTAGGTTAAGATCCTAAATCTCTATGTTTACAGTGCAAATGTATGATATCCACATCACTTTGAGGTTGTAGTACACTCACAAATGAGAACACCAGTTTTAAAACACGAGTCCGTCCACTCCTAGACATGCGTTGGTTGAAGGGGTGAGTGTCTACCCATCTCCCTTATTACAGTGACACACACTACTGTCCCAGGAAACACATGCAGTTTGCAATACTACTCCTCTGTAACAAATACTAATGTTCCAGGAAACACATACTTCTGTCCCTAGGAACACATACTTCGTTCTAGGAACACATACTATGTCCTCGGACACATACTACTTGTCTGTAACAAATACTAATGTCTAGGAACCTTACTTCTGGTCTACGGAAATATACTACTGTCTTTTGTAATACATACTACTGTCTCGGAACACATACTACTGTCTAAGAAACAAATAACTACTGTCTAGGAACACGTAACTTCTCTCTTAGGAACACATAACTAAACTGTCTAGGAACACATCTACTGTCTAGGAACACATACTACAAGTCCTAGGAACACATACCCACTGTCTAGGAACAAATAAAATCTGTCTAGGACACATACTACTGTCCAGGAAAACATACTTACTGTTAGGAACACATACTATGTTAGGACACATACTACTGTCTAGGAACACATAACTACTGTCTAGGGAACACATACTTCCTGTCTAGGACACATACTAACTACTGTCTAGGAACACATACTAACTAATACTGTCTAGGAACTGAACTATACTTTCCTGTTCTAGGAGTACATTACATACTCTCGTCTAGGAACGTGAGAACATACTACTATGAAACTATACTTTTGTCTAGGAACTACCATAACTACTGGTCTAGGACACAATACCTATACTGTCTAGGAACAGACATACATGATTGTTTTCTGTCTAGTGAACACACGTTACTTTT
>NW_019944852.1:44982-59639 GCF_002910315.2 Salvelinus sp. IW2-2015 | reverse complement strand
GGGAGAACATGCACGGCCCATGTGAGGTGGGGGGGGGGGGGGGAGGAGTTGGGTGTTTGTAAATGAGGCTGATAGAGGAGAGGACTGTAACCGTCGACAACGAGCCAGAGTGACTCACCCTGCTAGATGTTGTTGCCCTCCGTTACTATTTCATCATGGAGGATGACGAGAGAGACAGACAGACAGACAGACAGACAGTCAGGCAGAGACGGGTGTGGCAAGACATGTTACTTTCTCTCCCTGCATGTGAAGGTGACAGGATGACCAATAGTAAATCAACCCTGCTGCCCTTAACCTTGGGTCATAACAAAACAATCGACGGGAAACACTTTTACTAGTGTTTGAGCAGAATAAATGCATAGTGCAACAGTGTCTGGGTCGGTGTGTGTGTGTGTGAGAGAGAGAGCGACTGATTGACTGGCGGTAACCATGGCAGCGAGCTCTGGGGTGAGAGAGAGATGCAAACCAGTTGCATCGAAGGTGACCGTGGCTGTATTTTTGTAGGCATAGAGTACCACAGTATGAGTCATAATACCCATAAAACCTAGTGGTCAAAGAAGGAAATGGTTCCAATCGTTTTTCCACCATTAATTTTTCCCCATAGGGGATTCTAGAAACACTTAAAATAAGGGCTGTGTTTCGTGTAGCTTTACCCTGGCGCGATGTTTTGATAACCGTGTAGATCTCTTGGACAAGGTGACTTTTATCAATATATTAGCCTGTATTTACCTCCTTAAAAATGAAATACTAATTACCTGCTAATGTGGCGATCATAAAGAACTACAAATTCCATGATGATCTGAACGAGACTGACGAATTTGAGGCAACGGTAAGAATCTCTGGATTAACTATCTAATGTTGTCTAAATGTAGTAGTTAATAAATTGGCTACATTTCTTTAAATTGACTATTCTGTGAATTGTCTTGTGCAAGTTTTAAATTGACACAATACCTGTTAGAAAAGGTGTCTGCTAGAGATGAGGTGCAGGAGCTGGCTGGGATTTGTAGTCTGGCATGATGTCTACTTTGAGGCTAATTAGCTTTTTTTTTTAACTGAGTGTAAATAGAGCCTAATATATTGATAATTCACCTTGTCCGTGAGGGATTTACATGGTTATCAAGACGTCATGCCAGGGTAAAGCTACACAAAACACAGCCCATATTTAAACTTTCTAAAATCCCCTATGGGACAAATTTATGGTGAAAAAACGATTGGAACCATTTCCCTGTTTGACCGCTAGGTTTTATGGGTATTATGACACCTCCACTGTGGGGCTCTATTAACGGAGGCTCATTGGTTAAAACGTGTTTTTTTTTWATTAAACGCTGAAAATAAGGTCTGTGGTAAACAGGTTTATGAGTTCTGATGCATTATTCTATTGGATCATCTATCAGCTAACCTCACTTTAATTTTTTTWATTTTTTTWAAGAATTKATGTAATCCAAACAAGCACATAAAAGCTTCATAATAAATAAAGGTCATGTTTTTACTGCCTGATAGACCAACTCAGTGGCCTTGTGGTTAAAGTGTCCTGAGATTGGAAAGTTATGAATTCAATCTCTGGTCGGGTCATACCAAAGACTCTAAAAATGGGACCTGATGTGTTTCCGCTTGACATTCAGCATTAAAGAGATAAGATTGGGGGTAAGACCCTGAGATAGACTAGCGTCCTGTCCAGGGGTAAGACCCTGAGATAGACTAGCGTCCTGTCCAGGGGTAAGGCCCTGTGATAGACTAGTGTCCTGTCCAGGGTTAAGGCCCTGTGATAAACCAGCGTCCTGTCCAGGGTTAAGGCCCTGAGAGTGGACTAGTGTCCTGTTCAGGGGTAAGGCCTGAGATAGACTAGCGTCCTGTCCAGGGTTAAGGCCTGAGATAGACTAGCGTCTCGTCAGGGTTAAGGCCCTGTGATAGACCAGCGTCTTGTCCAGGGTTAAGGCCCTGAGATGACTAGCGTCCTGTCCAGGGTTAAGGCCTGTGATAACCAGCGTCCTGTCCAGGGTAAGGCCTGAGATAGACTAGTGTCCTGTCCAGGGGTAAGGCCCTGAGATAGCTAGCGTCCTGTCCAGGGGTAAGGCCCTGAGATAGACTAGTGTCCTGTCCAGGGTTAAGGCCTGTGATAGACTAGTGTCCTGTCAGGGTTAAGGCCCTGTGATAGACCAGCGTCCTGTCCAGGGTTAAGGCCCCGTGATAGACTAGTGTCCTGTCCAGGGTTAAGGCCCTGAGATAGACTAGCGTCCTGTCCAGGGTTAAGGCCTGTGATAGACTAGCGTCTGTCCAGGGTTAAGGCCCTGTGATAGACCAGCGTCCTGTCCAGGGGTAAGGCCCTGAGATAGACTAGCGTCCTGTCCAGGGTTAAGGCCTGTGATAGACTAGCGTCCTGTCCAGGGGTGGTACTTGTACATCAAGCTGCCTCACGCTCCACAAACAGGAGATAGTTAAGTAAGTAGCTCATCAAACTGACTGATATTATCTCAGATTAAACTGACTGATATTATCTCATAGATTAAACTGACTGATATTATCTCATAGATTAAACTGACTGATATCTCATAGATTAAACTGACTGATATTATCTCATAGATTAAACTGACTGATATTATCTCATAGATTAAACTGACTGATATTATCTCATAGATTAAACTGACTGATATTATCTCATAGATTAAACTGACTGATATTATCTCAGATTAAACTGACTGATATTACTCAGATTAAACTGACTGAATTATCTCAGATTAAACTGACTGATATTATCTCATAGATTAAACTGACTGATATTATCTCATAGATTAAACTGACTGATATTATCTAGATTAAACTGATGATATTATCTCATAGATTAAATTGATTGATTATCTCAGATTAAACTGACTGATATTATCTCAGATTAACTGACTGATATTATCTCATAGATTAAACTGACTGATATATCTCAGATTAAACTGACTGATATTATCTCAGATTAAACTGACTGATATTATCTCATAGATTAAACTGACTGATTTATCTCAGATTAAAACTGACTGATATTATCTCATAGATTAAACTAGACTGATATTATCTCATAGATTAAACTGACTGATATTATCTCTAGATTAACTGACTGATATTATCTCAGTTAAACTGACTGATATTATCTCATAGATTAAACTGACTGATATTATTCAGATTAAACTGACTGATATTATCTCATAGATTACTGACTGATATTATCTCAGATTAAACTGACTGATATATCTAGATTAAACTGACTGATTATTTCAGATTAAACTGACTGATATTATCTAGATTAAACTGACTGATATTATCTCATAGATTAAACTGACTGATATTATCTCAGATTAAATTGACTGATGTTATCTAGATTAAACTGACTGATATTATCTCAGATTAAACTGACTTGATATTACTCAGATTAAACTGACTGATATTATCTCAGATTAAACTGACTGATATTATCTCATAGATTAAACTGACTGATGTTATCTCAGATTAAACTGACTGATATTATCTCAGATTAAACTGACTGATATTATCTCAGATTAAACTGATTGATATTATCATGAGATTAAATTGACTGATATTATCTCAGATTAAACTGACTGATATTATCTCATAGATTAAACTGACATATTTATCTCATAGATTAAACTGACTGATGTTATTCAGATTAAACTGACTGATATTATCTCAGATTAAACTGACTGATATTACTCAGATTAAACTGATTGATATTATCTCATAGATTAAATTGACTGATATTATCTCAGATTAAACTGACTGATATTATCTCATAGATTAAACTGACTGATATTATCCATAGATTAAACTGACTGATGTTATCTCAGATTAAACTGACTGATATTATCTCAGATTAAACTGACTGATATTATCTCAGATTAAACTGACTGATGTTATCTCAGATTAAACTGACTGATGTTATCTCAGATTAAACTGACTGATGTTATCTTAGATTAAACTGACTGATATTATCTCAGATTAAACTGACTGATATTATCTCATAGATTA
Source organism: Salvelinus sp. IW2-2015 (assembly GCF_002910315.2). NCBI lineage: Eukaryota > Metazoa > Chordata > Actinopteri > Salmoniformes > Salmonidae > Salvelinus > Salvelinus sp. IW2-2015. Next base: position 55,610 of record NW_019944852.1, on the reverse strand, counting down.
AACTGACTGATGTTATCTCAGATTAAACTGACTGATGTATCTCATGATTACTGACTGATATTATCTCAGATTAAACTGACTGATATTACTCATAGATTAAACTGACTGTATTATCTATAGATTAAACTGACTGATATTATCTCATAGATTAAACTGACTGATATTATCTCATAGATTAAACTGACTGTATGTTATCTCAGATTAAACTGACTGATATTATCTCATAGATTAACTGACTGATATTATCTCATAGATTAAACTGACTTGATATTATCTCAGATTAAACTGACTGATATTATCTCAGATTAAACTGATGATATTATCTCGATTAATAACTGAGATATTATCTCAGATTAAACTGACTGATATTATCTCAGATTAAACTGACTGATATTATCTCTAGATTAAACTGACTGATATTATCTCAAGTTAAACTGACTGTATTATCTCAGTTAAATTGATTGATGTTATCTCTAGATTAAACTGACTGATAGTATCTCAGATTAAACTGATTGTAATTATCTCAGATTAAACTGACTGATATTTATCTCAGATTAAACTGACTGATATTATCTCATAGATTAAACTGACTGATATTATCTCAGATTAAACTGACTGATATTATCTCAGATTAAATCTGACTGATAACTATATTTCAGATTAAACTGATTGATATTATCTCATGATTAATGACTGATATTTATCTCAGATTAACTGACTGATATTATCTCATAGATAAACTGACTGATATTATCTCATAGGATTATAACTGACTGATGTTATCTCAGATTAAACTAGACTGATATTATCTCAGAATAAACTGACTGATATTATCTCAGATTAAACTGACTGATGTTACCTCAGATTAAACTGACTGATGTATCTCAGATTAAACTGACTGATGTTATCTCTAGATTAAACTGACTGATATTATCTCAGATTAAACTGACTGTATAATCTCAATAGTTAAGCTGATGATGTTATCTCAGATTAAACTGACTGATGTTATCTCAGGTTAAACTGACTGATATTATCTCAGATTAAACTGACTGATATTATCTCATAGATTAAACTGACTGATATTATCTCATAGAACAAAATGTATAAGATCTCCGAAACCTGTTAACCTCAGACCGTGTAATCCAAAACACCTCCAAAAGCTGCATTCATTTCCTCCGTAGGCTTTGGGCAACGAGCCATCGGGACTACAAGCTGGCGAGCCCTATAGGCCCGTTCCAAAGTCCAATTCGTTTATTTGTCTCTCAAATATGTGTTTTTCTTACCTACGACCGCATATTGTGTGGAAGCTCAGGAAGAATAGCTAAATTCCGACCGCTATCGTTTTCTCGCTCTCTTGTGATAAAGAGCCATCGGACCACTGAGTGAATGTGATCAAATTGGCCAATAGGAGACTTGTTGAATGCCTTCCAGTCCTTGTGATAACCTCTCTCTCTCTCTCTCTCAGCTCGGTCAACCCCCCCCCCAGAGCAGCAGGGTAGACAGGCAGGCAGGCAGGCATGGCTTCGTGTTGTGAATGGACAACTCAGGCACGTTCTCACATTTCTCAAGGCAAGCAGCACAGAGATTGCTGAGATTATCATAATTGTCCTATTTCGTGCAATAGCACCGTATACGCTTATATATATATAGAATATTTTATATAGTACTGTATGGGTAGCCGTAAGTATAAGGGTTATTACACCGTCATTGGGATACAAGTGTCACTAAATGAAGCCCTGAATCGCTAGTCGCTAATTCCTACCATTTTTGATGATGACCAATTGTGATTTGATGCGAAAATGAGATGGTGCTGCACAGCCAGCCAATTGGAAGGCTTATCCTGAGCAATAACCAGCTGCAACCTGGTCTCAGAGCTTTTTGTATTATTCTGCACGTAAATCTGAGAAACTCCGTTTCCTGTGATTATTTTACACTATGTATTAATTTGTGGATGTCTATCACCCATTTCGTATGATATGTTACGAACTATCATTTGTATTATATGTTACGAATTCTAGCTAGGCTAGGGTTTCTGAGTTAGCATGTTAGCTAACACTTAACTCTTTAACCTAAGTAGCTAAAAAGTAGTAAGTAGATCAAATGCTAAAGTTGTCTGTGATGAGATTCGAACTCGCAACCTTTGGGTTGCTAGATGATGGCGTTATACACCCACCCATCCGATTTTTTTTTTTTTGCCTCAAGTAACCAGCTGTCTTATGTAGCCATATCAAACATGTCATACTATTTTTAATGTCCCGGATTTACGTTTACTATGTTTTGACAGTCTATGAGACCAGGCTGCAACAACCACATCGATGTGACGCGACGTGCGCGATATGTAGGCTACGCAAACAAAGGCTACACGCCAGAAACCTTGGCACTTTTCAAAACGTAGCAAGCTACTTTCATTGAGCTTCTGAATTGTATAAATTAATTCAGAGAACAGCAACTGTTTCGAGAGATAAACCAACACTTATCAGTGAACAGGCGCTCTTTGCGTTACCAAAATAGTCTGGCAGCAGGAAACAAATGGCAACCGTTGCCTTGTAACTGTGTCCCCTACTAGAGCCGTACAATCTGTCTTTATTTTTGCTCGTATTGTGAAAGCCTACCGTAACAATCGCCCTACCCATGTGAACTCGAGGAATTGATTTAAGCAACAAATTGTTTCCAGTAGCTGCTAAAAGAAACAAAGTTGTCTGTGGGGGGAGGGGTGGCCCTAGAGAAACCGAGCATGTGAGTCGTGACATGATCTTTCTATGTAGAAAAAGCGCCTAGATAAAAAAAAAACGAAATGTTGCCAATAGATAACCTACTGCAACAAGTCTCCCACTCGAATACCGAGCAAAAAAATGTTGAGATAACGTCTGTGTTACAGTTGTTGCTAGCTCACCAGTTGAACAAGAAAGTGTCTCATTGGTAAATCAATGCTCATTGTTGGCTTCATTCTACATGACATTCTCTCGATCCAAAACAATGACATTACTTTCAGGCGAAAAGGCCCGATCACCTTGACTGCTAACCTTGAACTCGGATTCCTTTAAAAAAAAACGAACTGTATTGAGATAAAACAGCTAATTACCGAGGTAATGGGTGTCCCCCTGTCATTTGGCACATTATTTTGTTCAGAGAAAGAAATCAATTCATATTTACCAACTCTTTATCAATTTTCTCCAATCTAGGCTAACTATGTGACAGCAGAAACAAGCATGCCATTTTGGCAAGACAAGCACATGCTAGTTGCAATCCAACACTCCCGATTGCCACCATATAATGTAAATTATGTCCTTCAAAATGACCTCTTTGGCAAAGGACACCGACTCTAGCTTTCGCTGTACATGATCGACCCGGGTTAAACGAATAATAACGGATAGGAACATTATTTACGTTCACTTGATCTAAAAGTCTGAATATATTTCAACTGCCTTTTAGACAGTACTAAATGTCATTACATTTATTTTAATCGTATTCCATCAATAGGTTATACGGTTATTTTACAGATTTAGTTGTTTATAAATCACGTTTAATTCATTTGATGTGTTTCTCCTGTAATTTTTCCATTGAAAAGTGAATTTTTGCTACACAGCATGCTGCGTCCAATCAAACAGGTGCTGTATTTCTCAATCAGGAAATACAGAACGAGTCCGGAACTCTCTGTGCCGTTACATTATTCCGAGAATCCACGGAAACAACTGGGCTACAACTCGTATCATTCTTATCCTCGAGTTAATTTCCAGAAAAGCGTCGATTAAAAGTAGTTTATTACGGATTTATGTACTTACACCAACTGCCACCAGTGCGTCCTAGAAATTCCTTCCTTTCCGAATTCCACAGAAAGCTCTTCCATCCACCGTCTCCATCTTTATTTGCCGACATCTTTTTTTGTCTTTTAATTTCCCTTTTCAATTAATATTATCTAATGGGTTTAGGTACCCGATATCTGTACTGTCCCCCGGTACAGAATAGTAAAGGACAGTTTCGTACCCGGCTCTCCTATTGTACAGCACACAATTTATCTCTTATGGTAACCGACTCCGCCCGCAAACTCTTGTAATAAGTTACCTACAAAGAGGGGGGGGCCAACTCTGGCAAATCACAAGCAGTCATCCTTCTGCGTAAGAAWCAAGGGGGCAACTGCTATGATCACTGCTCCGTGAAGCAAGGCAGCCCCAGGCGGTTCAAAACGAAATGGTGGAACTAAAATGGTAGAATTTTAAAAACCGAAATAGAATACAAATTCTATGGTGATGTCATAAACCCCGCAACATTATATTACCATTCTTGGAGTTCTATTATCACATCGTATGTTTAAAGTAATTATATTTCTCAGGAGTTAACTTTTTACTTTAGTACATTTGATTATAATTCTTGCTAAATATCACATCCATAAAAGTTATTGTTTAAGGGAGAAAAAAAACATCTTATTCAATATTCTTTTTTTAAAAGGTAGACTTAAATAATTACTTTGCCAAATTGCTCTGTGAGAATAAGACGGTATTGAAATCAATTTATACTCTTAAGCTTTTAAAATGTCGTTGAATGTAAAAACTCTGTTTTTCTGTTTTTGTGTTTAACTGTTTGTAATGTTTTGTGTTAAATTTTTTAAGAAAGATGTATAGATTTTTGTAACACATTTGAATTTTTATCCTTCAAAATGTATGGAATTTCAATAATAAAAATAATTGTACTTTGGTACCTCGTTCTTGGTTCATTCAAAGCTGTTCATAAAGAATGCATTTAAAGACACAACCCCTACCCTTATGATTGAATAACATAAGAGAGAAAAATAACTGTAACGTGTAATAATATGCTAATAAATAAATAATAAATTTCACTTTGTGGAAAGTTGTTTTTTCCTGATCAGGAAATACTCTGGGCTTTATGGAGTTATTCCTGGTCAGGTCACATGGTCAGGGAAATACTTTTAATTTGACCAGGTTGTCCCATTGAGGTCAAAACACATGTTTTTCAAGGGCGACCTGGCCGCTGCGCCCACTTACACCATGACTTGTTAAGGACTCCTTGTAAATGGGCTGACAAAAAGCTTTCAAGTATTATTGAAGTCTGTATTGATAGGACAACTCACCAGTCGTAAATCAGCCCCATTTCATAGTGATTCCTCATCAGACAGGCCCTGTCACTCCAGTTCTATGATGTGGCCCTGTCATCAACCAAGAACATGTTCAACAAATCCAAAAACATGTTCCTGTTGAAGTTGTTCAGACAGGTTGTATCTGGGAGCTTTGGTAATTAATGAGTTCATATCATGGGGATTACTATGTTGCCGCTGGGTACATCTCACTGCTTCTCACCATCAGACAGAACATGCTAATAACGTAGGCCTGCTGGCCATCTTTGTTCATATCTCCTCATTATATTATAACACATGGATGGGATGTAGCAATGTCACCTTCCAATAAAAAATAAAAAAATCGAATTGTATTTGTCATATGYGCCGAATAGAACAGGGAACTAAATGTACAACTAAATGCCTTCAGCTGAAATGTGTCTTCCGCATTTAACCCAACCCCTCTTAATCATATTTACTAAATAAACAAAAGGTAAAAATCATAAGAAAAAAGTAACACAATACATTTTCATAACAATAACGAGGTAATATACAGGGGGTACCAGTACCGAGTCAATGTGCAGGGGTACAGGTTAGTCGAGGTCATTTGTAAAGTGACTATGCATAGATAATAAACAGCGAGTAGCAGCAGTATTAAAACAAAGGGGTAAGGCGCTACCCTCTGTACCACCTTACGGTCAGATGCCGAACAGTTGCCATACCAGGCGGTGATGCAACCCGGTCAGGATGCTCTCGATGGTGCAGCTGTAGAACTTTTTGAGGATCTGGGGACCCATGCCAAATCTTTTCAGTCTCCTGATGCGGAAAAGGTGTTGTCGTGCCCTCTTCACAACTGTCTTGGTGTGTTTGGACCATTCTAGTTTGTTGTTGATGTGGACACCAAGGAACTTAACTCTCGACCCGCTCCACTTCCGTTGTGTCAATGTTAATGGGGGCCTGTTCGGCCCTCCTTTTCCTATAGTCCACGATCATCTCCTTTGTCTTGATCACGTTGAGGGAGAGGTTGTTGTCCTGGCACCACACTGCCAGGTCTCTGACCTCCTCCCCTATAGGCTGTCTCATCGTTGTCGGTGATCAGGCTGTTGTGTCGTCAGCGAACTTAATGATGGTGTTGGAGTCGTGCTTGGCCACGCAGTCGTGGGTGAACAGGGAGTACAGGAGGGGACTGGGCATGCACCCCTGGGGGGCCCCAGTGTTGAGGATCAGCGTGGCGGATGTGTTGTTACCTACCCTTACCACCTGGGGGCGGCCCATCAGGAAGTCCAGGATCCAGTTGCAGAGGGAATTGTTTAGTCCCAGGGTCCAGAGCTTAGTGATGAGCTTTGTGGGTACTATGGTGTTGAACACAGAGCTGTAGTCAATGAACAGCATTCTCACATAGGTGTTCCTTTTGTCCAGGTGGGAAAGGRCAGTGTGGAGTGTGATTGAGATTGCGTCATCTGTGGATCTGTTGGGGCAGTATGCAATTTTGGAGTGGGTCTAGGGTTTCTGGCATGATGGTGTTGATGTGAGCCATGACCAGCCTTGCAAAGCACTTCATGCCTACCGGCGTGAGTGCTACGGGGCGGTAATCATTTAGGCAGGTTACCTTCGCTTTCTAGGGCACAGGGACTATGGTGGTCTGTTTGAAACATGTAGGTATTATAGACTCAGCCAGGGAGAGGTTGTAGGGTTGAAAATGTCAGTGRAGACATTTGCCAGTTGGTCTGCGCATGCTTTGAGTACACGTCATCCGTCTGACCCTGCGGCTTTGTGAATGCTGACCTGTTTTAAGGTCTTGCTCACATCGGCTACGGCGAGCGTGATCACACAGTCGYCCAGAACAGCTGGTGCTCTCATGCATGCTTCAGTGTTGCTTGGCCTGAAGGGAGCATAAAAGGCATTTAGCTCATCTGGTAGGCTCGCGTTACTGGGCAACTCGTGGCTGGGTTTCCCTTTGTAGTCCGTGACAGTTTTCAAGCCCTGCCACATCCGAAGAGCGTCAGAGCCGGTGTAGTAGGATTTAAAGTCCCCGGGCCTCTAGGAGCGCCGCTTCTAGATGAGCATTTTCTTGTTTGCTTATGACCTTATACAGCTCGCTGAGTGCGGTCTTAGTGCCAGCATCAGTTTGTGGTGGTAAATAGATGGTTACGAATAATATAGATGAGAACTCTCTTGGTAGATAATGTGGTCTACAGCTTATCATATGGTAGTCTACCTCAGGTGAGCAATACCTCGAGACTTCTTTAATATTAGACATTACGCACCAGCTGTTATTGACAAATAGACACACACCACCGTCCCTCTTCTTACCAGACGTAGCTGCTCTGTGCTGCCGAAAACCACGGAGAAGCCAGACAGCTCTATATTATCCGTGTCGTCGTTCAGTCACGTCTCGGTGAAACATAAGATATTAGTTTTTCCCCCCCAATACAACATGGTTTGCAACATCTCTTCTCTTTATAACATTTCCTTAGCACTTAATCTCCAACAATGTAATGCACTTCTCTGTGAGTTTACTGTAGATCTGGTATGGACTGTAAAAGGGATCAAGGAGCTTCTCTGTGAGTTTACTGTAGATCTGGTATGGACTGTAAAAGGGATCAAGGAGCTTCTCTGTGAGTTTACTGTAGATCTGGTATGGACTGTAAGGGGATAAGGAGCTAGCTAGCGGCTCACTGTTGACGTAGATCAAGGGGTTGCCAGGTCTACTAGGGGTGCGTCCCAAATGACACCCTATTCCCATAGGGTCCTGGTCAAAAGTAGTGCACTACATAGGGAATAGAGTGCAATTTGGGACAAATACCAAGTCAACTGGTAGGGACGTGCAGCATTTTTCCAGGATTAGTTGGTGATGGAATTTGGTATGCAGCCTTTGGAGTGGAATGCGTCCACTATTCCCTAGATAGTGCACTACTTTTGACCACAGSCGTATAGGCCCTGGTCAAAACTAGTGCACTATGTAGGGGGTAGGGTGCCATTGGGGACCCCAGCTCATCGACAATGGCATTCCGATGCAGCGGTGTGGAAAGATGACATCTTCCTGGACTGGACGGGTCGCACAGACAGAGACCCCRCCCCCTTTAACGGCTCCAGAGTAAACACAGTTCAGTTCACTTCAAAACAACACCACTGCAYGACCAGAGAGAGCGAGGGGGCCAGCACCCTATTCCCTACATAGTGCATGACTTTTAACCCTATAGGCCCTGGTCAAAAGTAGTGCACTAGGGAATAGGGTGCCATTTGAGAGGYAGACAGAGTCGAGGCGTTAAAAGCTGAACTATTCTTAGATAGGGTTGGTCCTAGTCTATAGATCCCCCAATAGGGCAGTGATTCCCAACCTATATAGTGCACTACAGACCAGGACCAACCCTATAGGGCAGTGGTTTAGTCTCCCAGTCCCTGCCGCTGAAAAACATCCCCACAGCATGATGTTGCCATCAGGTTTCACTGTAGGGATGGTGCCAGGTTTCCTCCAGACGAGATGCTTGGCTTTTAGGCCGGAGAGTTCAATCTGGTTTCATCAGACCAGAGAATCTTGTTTATCATGGTCTGAGTGTCTTTAGGTGCCTTTTAGAAAATTCCAAGCAGGCTGTCATGGGCCTTTTACTGAGGAGTGGCTTCCGTCTGGCCACTCTACCATAAAGGCCTGATTGGTGGATTGCTGCAGAGATGGTTGTCATTCTGGAAGGTTCTCCCATCTCCACAGAGGAATTCTGGAGCTCTGTCAGAGTGACCATCGGGTTCTTGGTCACCTCCCTGACCAAGGTCCTTCTCACCTGATTGCTCAGTTTGGCCGGGCGGCCAGCTCTAGGAAGAGTCTTGGTGGTTCCAAACTTCTTCCATTTAAGAATAATGGAGGCCACTGTGTTCTTGGGGACATTCAATGCTGCAGACATTGTTTTGTACCCTTCCCCAGATCTGTGCCTTGACAATCCTGTCTCGGAGCTCTACATACAATTCCTTTGACCTTACGGCTTGGTTTTYRCTCTGACATGCACTGTCAACTGTGGGACCTTATATAGACAAGTGTGTGCCTTTCCAAATCATGTCCAATCAATTGAATTTACCACAGKTGRASTCCAATCAAGTTGTAGAAACATCTCAAGGATGATCAATGGAAACAGGATGCACCTGAGCTCAATTTCGAGTTTCATAGCAAAGGGTCTGAATACGTATGTAAGTAAGGTATTTCTGATTTTTAAAAATGTAATACATTTCAACAAAAAACAATTCTGTTTTGTCAGTACGGGATATTGTGTGTGGATTGATAATGAAACATCATAATGTTTATTAATGAATTAATCCGTTTTAGAATAATGCTGTAACGTAACAAAATGTGGGGAAAAGTCAAGTGGTCTGAATACTTTCAGAATGCACTGTATGTGTTCAATTTTGATTGATTATCAACTGTAAGTAAGTAGTACAWCTAATAACATTCAATAGTAATCCAAACATGATCCCATAGGAATGGTTGCATCTGAAATGGCACATTATTCCCTACATGCATCACTCTAAATCTACACCGAGTGTACAAAACATTAGGAACTATTTCCATGACATAGACTGACCCAGGTGAATCCAGGTGAAAGCTATGATCCCTTATTGATGTCACTTGTTATATCCACTTCAGTCAGTGTACTGTAGGCGAAGGGGAGGAGACATGGTTAAAGAAGGATTTTTAAGCCTAGAGACAATTGAGACACGGATTGTGCGTGTTCCATTCAGAGGTTGAATGGGCAAGACAAATTACACTCTATATACAAAAGTATGTGGACACCCCTTCAAATTAGTGGATTTGGTTTTTTCAGCCACACCCGTTGCTGACAGGTGTATAAAATCGAGCACACTGCCATGCAATCTTTATAGACAAACATTGGCAGTAGAATGGCCCTTACTGAAGAGCTCAGTGACTTTTAAAACCTCTTTGGGCTAGGTGGGACGCTAGCTCCCCATCTCGACAACATCCGGTGAAATTGCAGAGTGCGAAATTCAAAATACAAAAATCGTAATATTAAACATTCATGAAAATACAAGTGTCATACAAAATTTAAAAGCTTAACTTCTTGTTAATCCAGCCAGATTAACAAAAAGGCTTTACGGCGAAAGCATACCATGCGATTATCTGAGGACAGCGCCCCGCATACAAAAGCATTAAAAACATTTTCCAAACCAGCAGAGGCGTCACAAAAGTCACTGTAGTCTTGAGGCGTGCGTGGATGAGGGTCGCGCACCTCGTTATTATCTCCGTTATTGAACATACTACATTCCGTCTTAAATGTTTAAATAAATTAAATTAAATTGTATAGTTTATTACATTTAGGGATTGATTAGAACGTTGTTTGACTTGTTTGGCGAAGTTTATTGGTAACTTTTGGAATTCCTTTATGTGCACGTGGAACGGTGGATTACTGAATCAAACGCGCCAACTAAACATACTTTTTGGCTATAAAGAAGTGACTTTATCGAACAAACAACCATTTGTTGTGTAGCTGGGGACCCTTGGGATTGCAAACAGAGGAAGATCTTCAAGGTAAGTGATTTATTTTATCGCTATTTC
>NW_019944852.1:39334-44271 GCF_002910315.2 Salvelinus sp. IW2-2015 | reverse complement strand
TTAAAGTGCCTTTTTTTACGGGGTATGGTAGTAGGTGCCAGGTGCACCGGTTTGTGTCAAGAACTGCAACGCTGTTGGGGGGGGTGGGTGGGGTGCAACTCAATATTAGGAAGGTGTTCCTAATGTTTGGCATAGTCAGTGTATAAATCTGTTTACTACAATTCAGCTGTGACTATGTACAAGATCAAACAAATCTGGCTGTAACATAGCGCACTAAAGTAGTGTAGTGTACAGGGATTAGGGTATCATTTGGGATGTACTCTAGCTATGTAGTTCTATTGGCCAGGGGATGTTTTACTGGTGATTCTGGGTTGACTGTATTCCCCATCTCAGCACTATATTTACATAGAGCTAGGTCTCTGGTATGCAAACACTCTCACGAATAAAACGCTCTGGTCCTGCCTTCTTTGACAGGGCCTGCATGGGCATCTGAACTCTCACTCTCACTCTCACTCACTCACACAATTACAATTGTAAGGGCTTTTTGGCATGGGAATTGTATGTTTACAAAGCAAGTAAAATAGATAATACACTAAAAGTGGTCAGGTATTCTGCCACTGTGTACTCTCTGTTTAGGGCCAAGTAGCGTTCTAGTAAATTCTTTCCAATGTGTCAAAGTAATTATCTTTTTGTTTTCTCATGATTTGGTTGGGTCTAATTGTGTTGCTGTTCCTGAAGCTCTGTGGGATCTGTTTGTGAACAGAGTCCCAGGACCAACTTGCTTAGGGGATTCTTCTCCAGGTTCATCTCTCTGTAGGTGATGGCTTTGTTATGGAAGGTTTGGAAATCACTTCCTTTTAGGTGGTTGTGGAATTTAACGTCTCTTTTCTGGATTTTGATAATTAGTGTGTATGGGTCTGATTCTGCTCTGCATGCATTATTTGGTGTTTTACGTTGTGCACAGAGTTGGTTTTTGCAGAATGCTGCATGCGGAGTCTCAATTTTGTGTTTGTCCGATTTTGTGAATTCTTGGTTGGTGAGCGGACCCCAGACCTCACAACCATAAAGAGCAATGTGTTCTATAACTGATTCAAGTATTTTTAGCCAGATCCTAATTGGTATGTCAAATTTTATGTTCCTTTTGATGGCATAGAAGGCCCTTCTTGCCTTGTCTCTCAGATCGTTCACAACTTTGTGGAAGTTACTTGTGGCGCTGATGTTTAGGCCGAGGTATGTATAGTTTTTGTGTGCTCTATGGCAACGGTGTCTAGATGGAATTTGTATTCGCGGTTCTGGGAACTGGACCTTTTTTGGAACACCATTATTTTTGTCTGACTGAGATTTACTGTCAGGGCCCAGGTCTGACAGAATCTGTGCAGAAGATCTAGGTGCTGCTGTAGGCCCTCCTTGGTTGGGGACAGAAGCACCAGATCATCAGCAAACAGTAGACATTTGACTAGTAGGGTGAGGCTGGGTGCTGTAGACTGTTCTAATGCCCTCACCAATTCGTTGATATATATGTTGAAGAGTGTCGGGCTTAAGCTGCATCCCTGTCTCATACCCTGGCCCTGTGAAAAAAAATGTGCGTGTTTTTTGCCAATTTTAACCGCACACTTGTTGTTTGTGTACATGGATTTTATAACGTTGTATGTTTTTCCCCCAACACCACTTTCCATCAATTTGTATAGCAGGCCCTCGAGCCAAATTGAGCCAAGCTTTTTTGAAATTAACAAAGCATGAGAAGACTTTGCCTTTGTTTTGGTTTGTTTGTTTGTCAATTAAGATGTGCAGGGTGAATACGTGGTCTGTTGTACGGWAATTTGGTAAAAAGCCAATTTGACATTTGCTCAGTACATTGTTTTCACTGAGGAAATGTACGAGTCTGCTGTTAATGATAATACAGAGTATTTTCCCAAGGTTGCTGTTGACGCATATCCCACGGTAGTTATTGGGGTCAAATTTGTCTCCACTTTTGTGGATTGGGGTTACAGATCCTTTGGTTCCAAATATTGGGGAAGAATGCAGAGCTGAATGTGTTAACAGTTTAAGCTTACGCCAATTGGGGGTTCCTCTCGTCTGCAATTGGTAGACAAAGATCAGCTATTTCCCAGGATACAGCAAGGCACTGAATTATGTTTTTAGATAGCTTCTTGTGGCTTTCCAAAATGTTTCCTTTTTCCAACTGCTTTTTTCCTATTGTAGTGAATTAAGGGATGGCGGTCAGGGGTAGCCTAGAGCGTCTGGTGTGGCTTGTACCGAAAGGTTGCAAGTTTCGAATCCCCGAGCTGTGACAAGGTACACATCTGTCGTTCTGCGCCCTGAAACAAGGCAGTTACCCACTTTCCTAGACCGTGCATTGAAGAATTAACAATTAGTTTTCAACTGACTTGCCCGTTAAATAAAGGTACAAATTGTAAAACAAAATTCCAATGATGGCGTTGGAATTAAACAGTAAATACGTCTTGAGCACTGACAGAAATCTTGTGAGAGAGCACTTAATACAGGCTCCCAGTGGAAACCTCAGCTAAACATACTCACAAACATTTTGTCAATGAATTCCTGTGTTCCATCGTGGCCTCTACTGTTTTCAAATCAGTAGGAGGCTTTGGCCTACTGGCACACTCGATACTCCTCCCTGACACGGTAGGTTAAGTGTATGTGTAATATAATAGCCACCCTTATTCTTCCTATATAGGCTCTACTTCCTAGCCAGGGCCTCAAAGGGCTCCGGTCAAGTAGTGCACTATATAGGGTTAGGGCGCCATTAAGAGGAAGTAGTTATTGACGTAGAGCTGAGTAAAGTGGAGCATGCTGCATGCCTGGCTGGCTGGCTGGCTGCCTGGCTGGCTGGCTGGCTGGCTCCTGGCTGGCTGGGCTGCCTGGCTGGCTTGGTGCATGGCTGGCTGGCTGGCTGGCTGGGCTGGCTGGCTGGCTGGCTGGCTGGCTGCATGCTGGCTGGCTGGCTGGCTGGCTGCAGTGCCTGGCTGGCTGGCTGGCTGCTGGGAGTACAAAGCCTGAGGAGAGGGGGGTGCGCCGCGCGGAGGGGGGGGCAGCTACAGTAGTCTACAGAGCCTCACGACACAATCAATAACTGGTGTTTCCTCTCATACCAAAGAACCAGCAGTACGTCACGCTATTTTCCATACATGCGGTCTGGACACAGTGCACAGTGTGGCGGATACTGTGTAATGTGTTTGCGATTGACAATGTGACGTGTTAGTCCTCTGTGTGTTTCACTAATCTCACAGCCAGGTACAAAGGTACAATAGCAACCAAATCAAACGCACCTCAGATGATCAAAAGGTACAATATCAAAAAAATCAAACGCGCCTCAGATGATCAAAAGGTACAATATCAACAAAATCAAACGCACCTCAGATGATCAAAAGGTACAATATCAACAAAATCAAACGCGCCTCAGATGATTAAAAGGTACAATATCAAACGCACCTCAGARGATCAAAAGGTACAATTTCAACAAAATCAAACGCACCTCAGATGATCAAAAGGTACAATACCGTGCTTCTACACCTGCATTGCTTGCTGTTTGGGGGTTTTAGGCTGGGTTTCTGTACAGCACTTTGAGATATCAGCTGATGTAACAAGGGCTTTATAAATACATTTGATTTGATTTGATACACTAGCAACCGGGTGATGACTGAACTTCCAGTAGGAAATCAAACGAGGATCCCTGTGAAGCAGGAAAGATTACCTGCTTCACTTTACTTTAAAGTACTTCCAGGTCACAGATTTTTTGGAATCCTTCAGAATTAGGACCCTGTCTCATATACTTTGTAATAATCAGGGCGAAAATGTGCACGATTATCACTAGATTTTATACTAGTTATCATACAAAGAATATTTGTATGTATTTCTATGAGTTATGTGATTTTTTAAATTTTTTATTTTGTAATCCTAAAATGGTCAACAATGTTTTATTTTGTGTACTCCTATCGTTTAGTTCACCCTACATAATGTCATGTACATTCTACTCTGGAGAACGTCTCATTTTCAAGTTTACAGCCAGAACATGTCAGCTGATGGGCCACTCTTTAAGTGCCGCAGAATGAGCAGCGACACTCATCTGGGGTGTCAACTCGGTGGATTCGTGACCCACTTTTACTGCGACACAACGCACAGATAATGATGTCGTCTACTAACATTTTCTTAGAAAATGAACTTAAAACATTTGTATTTAAAAAAAAAAATCATATTCATTATGAGATTTCTGTTTTGAATGGGGAAATCGAGAGGTTAAGGTCTTATTGTTGTTGGCAGAACAGAGGTAAAAGAGGGAGTGCCCTTTAACAGAAACTATATTCACCAATTCCTCAGGCTGCTAGACGACAGAGTACTTATTAAAAAGGGTCAATATTGTCATTTCCACCCAACGGATGACCTGATTGGTAGTGACTAGACAAACTACACCTCTCTGCTTTTGGGCTGGGCCTGTGATTGGTGGATAGTAAGGCTTCCATAGCTGTGATTGGCTGGGAGCAAGGCTCCCGTGGCTGTGTGTAGTGTTTGCTCTCCAGTCATCGACTGGTGTAAAATGAGGCAGAGAAGGAGGTCAGACAGAGGTCGTTACAAGGTCGTAGTAATGCCTGGCAAAGAGTCAACAAATAGCTGCCTTTCTGTTCTGCCTCCCAATCAACAGTAGTAAACCTGGATGAGTGTTTGGCTGCAAAATGACTGTGCCTCCCTTTCCAACCAACTAATAGATGAAGCTTAGTTTATTCACACTCTCCAGCTGGCAAAAGATCAGACATATTGACTTGGTTATGAAGCTTAGTTTATTCACACTCTCCAGCTGGCAAAACATCAGACATATTGACTTGGTTACTACTATACTACCACAACATTGAAGTTGAAAAAACAAAGATAAGTAATTTTTCATAGAAAGCAGATCCTGTTAGAGACTGACATAACTCTTTTTCTTTCAAAGGTATTTCTCTCAGAGCTGTGACAGACATATTTCAGAGATGTGACAGACATAT
>NW_019944852.1:29912-38803 GCF_002910315.2 Salvelinus sp. IW2-2015 | reverse complement strand
TTTCAGAGCTGTGACAGACATATTTCAGAGATGTGACAGACATGTTTCAGAGCTGTGACAGACATATTTCAGAGCTGTGACAGACATATTTCAGAGATGTGACAGACATATTTCAGAGCTGTGACAGACATGTTTCAGAGCTGTGACAGACATATTTCTGAGATGTGACAGACATATTTCAGAGCTGTGACAGACATATTTCAGAGATGTGACAGACATATTTCTGAGACGTGGCAGGGGCTCCCGAGTGGCGCAGCGGTCTAAGGCACTGCATCTCAGTGCTAGAGGCATCACTACAGACCCTGGTTCGATTCCAGGCTGTATCACAACCGGCCGTGATTGGGAGTCCCATAGGGCCCACAATTGGCTCAGCGTCATCCGGGTTAGGGTTTGGCCGGGGTAGGTCGTCATTGTAAATACGAATTTGTTCTTAACTGACTTGCCTAGTTAAATAAAATTCAAATTCAAATTTCAGAGCTATAGGTGATATGACATACAGGGAGCTGGATGTATACTACCTCCCAGCAGTAGTGAAGGTACAGTATCATCTCATTCAACAGGACTTCTAGAATCTCACTCTCAACAAGGCTAGAATGTGCAACTCTTGATACATACTAATATACTGTATGTAATGGGGGAACAACATGAGGACGTCACAGTGGGATTCTGAATTTAGATTCTTGTCCTTGAGATAGAGACTGCACGTCTTTCTGTAAAACACCACTGTACTTCTGTACTACAAAAACATTGTTGAGTTCTGCATTACGCATTTCTAGCCACCCCACCCGGGACCAATATAATTATACCATACATGCCGCCAATTATACGTTGGTGGCATGGAGGCGGATGTCATGGTATTAATATAGAATAAACTGAGGAGAATGAAGCAACCGGGGGGATCAGTCATGTGAAACTCTCAGAGCGATGATTCATCTCCAGGCTATGCTCTACTCTCCCATCATCCCTACTGTCACCGTTGCTTAGTGTTAACCCTCCCGTCGCCCCAGCTATACCCTCCCGTCGCCCCAGCTATACCGTCCGTCCTTAGTGTTACCCTCCCGTCGCCCCAGCTATACCCTCCGTCCTTAGTGTTACCTCCGTCGCCCCAGCTTAACCCTCCGCGCCCAGCTAAATACCCTCCCGTGCCCCAGTATACCCTCCCGTCTGCCCCAGCTATCTACCCTTCCCGTCGCGCCCATGCTATCCCATACACTCCCGTTTCAACGTGCTTATGGTTACACCCCGTCGGATCGTCTTTTCCGTCCCACCAAGCTATACCGCTCTTGTCCTAAGTGTTTAACCTCCCTCGCCCGGTCAATGATGACCCTCCTCCGTAGTTGGTACCGCCGCCGTCCACCAGAGTTCTTCCCAGCTAGTACCTCCGCCCTCTAGTGTTACCCTCCCGTCGCCCAGCTATACCTGTCTTAGTGTTACCCTCGCGTTCGCATCCAGCTATACTCCTCGGGCACCTTGCCTCTGACCTCGGTAATTAGTCTGTTATCCCCGTCAAGCCGGGCACCAGCATACTCTTCCGTCCTTTAGTGTTAACCTAGTCTCTTTGCCAGTCACTCTGTCACCTAGTTTATTAACCTCGTGTCCTGTAGCTGTTACTTCTTCCCGTCGCCCCAAGGGCGATTAGCCTCTCACCGAGTTCTGCCGATCCATCCGCTATAGCGCCTGTTTGCCGCCTCGGTTAAATTGAGTTCCCCGTCGCTCCCCCATTAGCTATACAGCGCTGTCCTTAGTGTGACCCTCCGGCCGTTGCTTCTATGACCTCCCTGTCTCTAGTGTTACCTGCTATTCGTCGCTCTCCAGCTTCCCTCCGTCCTTAGTGTTAACCTCCCATCTCCCCAGCTATCCCTCCGTCCCCTAGTGTAACCCTCCATGCTCCCCAAGCTATACCCTTCTGTCCTTAGTGTTACCCTCCGATCGCTCGTACCCATGCCTTATACCCGCGTAGTGTACCAACGTTCAGATGTCTGGACGCCTCCGTCCGTCGCCCAGCTAATAACTCCTCCGTCCCTTAGTGTTAAACCTCCATGCTCCCCAGCTAATATGTCCTCTTGCTTTAGTGTTAACCAACCTCTGCACCGTCGCCCCAGCTATACCTCCGCCGTCGCGTCGGTGGCCAGCTACGTCCTCGTTGCTGCCTTGGGCCAGATTATAGACCCTCCGTTCTAGTGTTATCCGAGCTCCGCGTTGCCCCAGCTATACCCTACCGTCCCCATAATGCCACCTCTAGATTTCCATAGATAGGTGCCACTCCTTTGACCAAGCGCTGGGTGGCAGGAAGCCTAGCGGGTTAAAATGAGCGCTGGAGCCAGTTAAACTCGAAAGTGCTGGTTCGAATCAGAGCCGACTAGCGTGAAAATATCTGTTTGATTTCTCTTGAGCAAGGCTGACTTCGACTCCTAATTAATCCTGTACACAGTCTAGGATAAGAATGTCTGCTAAATGACAAGAAATGTATGCGAGGTTTCTGTCAGTAAGTAGTTCTGGTCTATAGTGTGAACCATAAAATGATAGGGGTTCTGGTCATAATAGTTACGGTCAATAGTAGTTGAACCATATAGGGGGTATCTGGTCAACTAGTTCTGTCAATAGTCGGTGAACACATATAGGGGCGTGTCCTCTGGTCAATAGTATGAACCAAAGGGGGGTATCTGGTCAATAGTTCTGGGTCTAATCAGTGGTGAACTAATATAGGGGGGTTCTGAGCTCAATAGTTTCTGGTCAATTAGTAGTGCAACATTAAAGGGGTGGTTCTGGTCAATAGTAGTGAATCCATGTAGGGGGGTTATCTGGTCATATAGGTTTCTGGTCAAATAGTGGTGAAGGCATATATAGAAGGGGGGGGGGGGTTATGGTCGAACCTTTACTGTCCATAGTAGTGAACCATAAAGGGAGGTCTGGTCAATAGTTCTGGTCAATGTAGTGATATCCAATTAGGGGGAGTTCTGGCTCAATAGTCGTGGTCAAATTAGTAGTGAACCATATAGGGTGGGGGGTTTGGGTCAAGTATTTCTGGTCATCATAGGAGACCACATATATGGGTCTGTAAGTTCTGGTCAATATTGTAAGTTGTCTGGTCAATAGTGGGTTCCAGTATTAACCATATACCGGGGGTTCTGCATATCTGGTCAATGTAAGTGAACCAATGTGGGGTTTGGTTCTGGTGTCCAATAAGGGGGTTCCTGGTCAATAGTTCGTATGTGTGAACCATGATAGGGGGGTTCTGGGTCTAGATAAGTCAGTGTGAAACCATTATAGGGGGGGTTCTGAGTCAATGAGTATACTGGTCAATCAAGTGGGTGAACCATATAGGGGGGGGGGGGGGGGTTCTGGCATAGTTCTGGTCAATAGTAGTGAACCCATAAAGGGGTTCTGGTCAACACTAGTAGTGGAGCCATAATAGGGGGGTTCTGGTCAAAATAGTTAACTTGTCAATACGTGGTGAACCATATAGGGGGGTTCTGGGTCAATAGTACTCCTGGTCAATAAGTAGTGCGCATCCATAAAAGGGATAATGGTACCATTGTTTCAGACCTCTTATCCAAGAAGGCTTGAATGGCATGGTTTTCTAATGAGTCCTAAGGGCATGGAGTTCACATGGGCAGGGCAGAGAAACGAGGCTCGATTAATTGGATGGTGTGGAGCTTTTGGCTCGGCCTGCTAATTATCGCGTGAGCCGCTTTAAACAAGAGAGATCTCAGGGGAAATGGACTCGGGCTTGGTTTCAGGCGAACGTTTGACATCGAATCAGCGTAGGGTTGCGTATAATCGAGCTTACGATCAAATGGGAAATGTTTGTCTTTTTAGATATGCTAGTAAGCCTGGAGACCTTGACCTGGGTAGTCATCAAATCAAATGTATTCATAGATAGCTCCTTCTTACATGAGCAAACTGATGTCACGAAATGCTGTACAGAACCCGGCCTAAAACCGCAAACCAGCAAACGATGCAAGTAAGTGTAGAAAGCACAGTCATCCCGAGAATAGACGTTCACACTAAAGTTAAATCAGTTCCTCAGCCATGATCTAATTAGCGTGAAATAATGTTTTGATAAAAATGAATTGCGTTATGAAAATTAGATAAAAAAGCGATATGAAAGAGTGTTAAGAGAAAGGCCAGACTGCTCCTGCTTTTGAGAGAATTCCCTATTGGGAGTCCATCAAGAATGAGTGAATGCCATATGCATCTCAGCCTTTAGCGATGGGACATTTTAGGGTTAGCCGTAAACTACTCCATTAAAGATCCAGGTTGGAGATCTGAAAAAGGCTTCATGTCTGGTGTAATTCCAACACAGTTGGCCCTAGTGGCTGATCATGTCTGGTGTAATCAACGGCAAGCACTAGGTCGGAGCCCTAGTGGCTGATCATGTCTGGTGTAATCATCAACACAGTGCCCTAGTGGGCGTTGATCAAACACAGTTGGCCTGTGGCTGATCATGTCTGGTGTAATCATGCAAGCACAGTTGGCCCTAGTGCTGAGTCAACAACACAGTCGGCCCTAGTGCTGATCAATGTCTGGGTGTAATCATCAACACACAGTCTCGGCCTAGTGGCTGATCATGTTGGTGTAATCATAACACAGTCTGGCCTAGTGGCTGATCATGTCTGGTGTAATCATCACACACCAGGTCCGTTGGCCCTAGTGGCTGATCACTGTCTGGTGTAATCATCAACACAGTCGGTTCCCTAGTGCGCTGTCATGTGCTCGTGTAATCTCACACACAGTTGGCCCTAGTGCGGATCAATCCAGTGCTGAGTGATATGTCTGGTGTAATCATCACACAGTTGGCCCTAGTGGCTGATCACAACACAGTCGGCCTCTAGTGCTGATCATGTCTGGGTGTAATCATAACACAGTTGGCCCTAGTGGCTGAATCATGTCTGGTGTAATCATCAACACAAGTCGGACCTAGTGGTGATCATGTCTGGTGTAATCATCAACACAGTTGGCCCTAGTGGCTGATCATGTCTGGTGTAATCATCAAACACAGTTGGCCCTAGTGGCTGATCATGTCTGGTGTAATCATCAACACAGTTGGCCCTAAGTGGCTGATCATGTCTGGTGTAATCATCAACACAGTTGGCCCTAGTGGCTGATCATGTCTGGTGTAATCATCAACACAGTGGCCTAGTGGCTGATCATTCTGGTGTAATTCATCAACACAGTTGGCCCTAGTGGCTGATCATGTCTGGTGTAATCATCAACACAGTTGCCCTAGTGGCTGATCATGTCTGGTGTAATCATCACACAGTTGGCCCTAGTGGCTGATCAGTCTGGTTGTCAATATTCAATCACACACAGTTGGCCTAGTGGCTGATCATGTCTGGTGTAATCATCACACAGTTGGCCCTAGTGGCTGATCATGTCTGGTGTAATCATCAACACATTGGCCCTAGTGGCTGATCATGTCTGGTGTAATCATCACACAGCTTGGGCCTAGTGGCTGATCAGTGTCTGGTGTAATCATCAACACAGGATTGGGTTTTGTATCTGTGGTGGTGCAACTTCCCACGTAGTTGCCGGCTGGAGCTGAACAAAATTTCCCTATTGTTTGTCTGGTGTAATCATCAACACAGTTGGCCCTAGTGGCGATTCATGTCTGTGTGTAATCATCAACACAGTGGCCCTAGTGGCTGATCATGTCTGGTGTAATCATCAACACAGTTGGCCCTAGTGGCTGATCATGTTTCTGGGTAATCATCAACACAGTTGGCCCTAGTGGCTGATCATGTCTGGTGTAATCATCAACACAGTCGGCCCTAGTGGCTGATCATGTCTGGTGTAATCATCAACACAGTTGCCCTAGTGGCTGATTATTGTTGGTGAATCATAACCAGTTGGCCCTAGTGGCTGATCATTGCGTCTGGTGTATTCTAACAACACAGTTGCCCTAGTGGCTGATCATGTCTGGTGTAATCATCAACACAGTTGGCCCTAGTGGCTGATCATGTCTGGTGTAATCATCAACACAGTTGGCCCTAGTGGCTGATCATGTCTGGTGTAATCATCAACACAGTTGTGCCATTGGCTGATCATGTCTGGTGTAATCATCAACACAGTTGGCCCTAGTGGCTGATCATGTCTGGTGTAATCATCTAACACGTCGGCCTAGTGGCTGATCATGTCTGGTGTAATCATCAACACAGTTGGCCCTAGTGGCTGATCATGTCTGGTGTAATCATCAACACAGTCGGCCCTAGTGGCTGATCATGTCTGGTGTATCATCAACACAGTCGGACCTAGTGGCTGATCATGTCTGGTGTAATCATCAACACAGTTGGCCCTAGTGGCTGATCATGTCTGGTGTAATCATCAACACAGTCGGCCCTAGTGGCTGATCATGTCTGGTGTAATCAGTAACACAGTTGGCCCTAGTGGCTGATCATGTCTGGTGTAATCAGTAACACACAGTTGGCCCAAGTGGTTGATCCTACTGGTTAGAGAGATGGCCCAGATTTCAGGAGAGAGAACCTGTCGTTGTTTACGATGTAAAGATTAAAGCCCTGTTTGAGGTAATTGAAACTAATTTTGGCCTGAATGATTAGCTGATATGTTTACCCTGATAAGGTTATCAAGGCCGGTTGTTTCCTAACCCTGATGGAGGCTATCGATTGCTTTGGAGGTTAGATTTAGAGTAAAGGACTTGTAGTCCAAATTTAACAGTATGGGATAGTACCCCCAGATGCAGACTAAGCGTAGTCCTAGACTACGAAGCATGTTCAACGGAGCATCTGAATCGAAACAGAGTTTTTAAAAGACCAGAACTAAGGGTGTAATCCATGTCCAGGAAAAACGGCCCACAGATTGTCCTTCAGCCTGTACAATATAGCCTCTTTCGAACAGGGCATTACACAACTAGCCACGGTCATTGTGAAAAATCCTTCTGTGACTGATCACTAGCCTATAGCCTCTACACAGTTTCATGTCTAACAGAGTGGCAAAACCAGTGCCAGTGTTGAGGTAGCTACGGCAGGCTACATACAGCTGTAATCTGTGTCTGGCCATTCTGAACAGTGTTGTTACTGTAATGAGGTAGCTACAGCAGGCTCATACAGCTGTATCTGTGCCTGGCCATTCTGAACAGTGAGTTACTGTAAGAGGTAGCTACAGCAGGCTACATACAGCTGTAATCTGGCCATTCTGATCAGTGTTGTTACTGTAATGAGGTAGCTACAGCAGGCTACATACAGCTGTATCTGTGTCTGGCCATTCTGATCAGTGTACTATTTAGCAGGACTCGTATGAAATGCACAATTGATGTTGGAGCCAACAGTTCCATGAATGTACTGTATGTTTGTTATTGGGTTGTGACATTCATTCTTGGTGTTACATTACATTGAGCCAGAAATAGCTCTATGGATTTAGAGGAGCACACTTACAAATACATTTCCTCTGAGACAGATAGATATACAAGATAGATATACAAGATAAGCCACTCGATATGAAACTGGCTGATGTGGGTCATGTTTTGAGGCTCGGTGAATTTTCAACACACGCAAGCAGAGGGAGCACCCCCCTGTCCACATCGACGGGACCGCAGTGGAGAAGGTGGAAAGCTTCAAGTTCCTCGGCGTACACGTCACTGACAATCTGAAAATGGTCCACCTACAACCTCAGGAGGCTGAAAAAATTTGTTTTGGCCCCTTAAGACCCTCAAACTTTTACAGATTGAGAGCATCCTGTCGGGCTGTATCACCACCTGGTACGGCAACTGCACCGCCCTCAACCGCAAAGGCTCTCCAGAGGGTGGTGCGGTCTGCACAACGCATCACCGGGGGCAAACTACCTGCTCTCCAGGACACCTACACCACCCGATGTCACAGGAAGGTAAATAGCGTCTATCTCAACGCCATCAGACTGTTAAATAGCCATCACTAGCCGGCTACCACCCGGTTACTCAACCCTGCAACTTAAAGGCCTCTGCCCTCTATACATAGACATGGAACCACTGGCCACTTTAATAATGTTTACATACTGCTTTACTCATCTCATATGTATATACTGTATTCTATTCTACTGTATTCTATTCTACTGTATTCTATTCTACTGTATTCTATTCTACTGTATTCTATTCTACTGTATTTTAGTCAATGCCACTCCAACATTGCTCATCCTAATATGTAAATATTTCTTAATTCGATTATTTTACGAATATATTTTGTGTGTATTGTTGTGAATTGTTAGATATTAATGCATTGTTGGTGCTAGGAACACAAGCATTTCACTACACACGCAATAACATCTGCTAAACACGTGTATGTGACCAATAACATTTGATTTGAAACACACACGTCACACCACCCACTTCCTGTTCCCACATGTACGGGATATACGATAGAGCACGTTTCAAACCACCTACCAGAGCACATGACACGATTTCTACCCACCAGTGAAATAATATCTGTGTGTGTGTAATGATCAGCCCTCAGCATCATACTGTAGCTCTGCTCAGACAGACAGATTTACACTTATGATCAAGTTTTATATACTGAACAAAAATATAAAAACACAACATGCAACCATTTCTAAGATTTTACTGAGTTACAGTTCATATAAGGAAATCAGTCAATTGAAATAAATTCATGAGGTCCTAATCTATGGATTTCACTTGACTGGGAATACAGATATGCATCTGTTAGTCACAGATACCTTTAAAAACAGGTAGGGGCGTGGATCAGAAAACCAGTCAGTATCTGGTGTGACCACCATTTGCTTCATGCAGCCTGACACCTCTATCTCCTTTGCATAGAGTTGATCAGGCTGTTGATTGTGGCCTGTGGAATGTTGTCCAACTCCTCTTCAATGGCTGTGTGAAGTTGCTGGATATTGGAGGGAACTGGAAAACACTGGCGTACACGTCAATCCAGAGCATCCCAAAC
>NW_019944852.1:11457-28253 GCF_002910315.2 Salvelinus sp. IW2-2015 | reverse complement strand
ATGCTCAACGGGTGACATGTCTGGTGAGTTATACAGGCCATGGAAGAACTGGGACATTTTCAGCTTCCGGAATTGTGTTTCAGATCCTTGAGGACATGGAGCCGGCGTTATCATGCTGAAACAGGAGGTGATGGAGGGTGGATGAATGCAAGGACAATGGACCTCAGGATCTCATCACGGTATCTCAGCATTCAAATTGCCATCATAAAATGCAATTGTGTTCTTTGTCCGTAGCTTATGTCTGCCCATACCATAACCCCATCGCCACCATGGTGCACTTCTGTTCACAACGTTGACATCAGCAAACCGCTCACCTACCACGACACCATACACGTTGTTCACCATCTGGCCCGTACAGTGGAAACCGGGATTAATTCGTGAAGGCACATTTTCTCTAGCGGCCGAGTGGCCATCGAAGGTGAGCATGTTTCCACTGAAGTCGGTTACGACGCTGAACTGCAGTCAGGTCAAGACCCTGGTGAGGACGACGAGCACAGATGAGCTTCCTGAGACGGTTTCTGACAGTTTTTGTAAAATTCTTTGGTTGTGCAAACCCACAGTTTCATCGGGCTGTCCGGGTGGCTGGTCCTCAGACAATACCACAGGTGAAGAAGGCTGGATGTGGAGGTCCTGGGCTGGCTGTGGTGTAACACTGGTCTGTCAGTTGTGAGGCCGGTTGGACATACTGCCAAATCTTCTAAAACGTGGAGGCGGCTTGGTAGTGGTAAGAAATTAACATAACATTCTCTTGTGCAACAGCTCAGCTGTGTGACAAAACGACACATTTTAGAGTGGCCTTTTATTGTCCCCCAGCACAAAGGGCACCTGTGTAATGACCATGCTGTTTAATCAGGTCTTGATTATTGCCACACTGTCAGGTGGCTGGATTATGTTGGCAAAATAAAAAGGCTCACTAACAGAGATGTAAACAAATTTGTAAACAAACATTTTAGAGGGAATACGCTTTTGTGTGCGTTATGGAACATTTCTGGATCTTTTATTTCAGCTCAGTTAAACACTTTACATGTTGCGTTTATATTTTTGTTCAGTATAATTTGCTGCTTTCATCTCAAGTGTGTGTGTTTAAGTGTTTTTAGTGGAGTGTTGACGGTAGAGAAAACAATTTCATTGAACAAACGGACAATAAAGTTCCTTGAGATAAGACTTTTTTCCCCCCATTTCCAGTGGCTTACAGAGTAGCCATGATGTCAATCTGTTCCAGGTATTCTAGTGGTTAGAGCGTTGAGCCAGCCCATGATGTCATCTGTTCCAGGTATTCTAGTGGTTAGAGCGTTGAGCCAGCCCATGATGTCATCTGTTCCAGGTATTCTAGTGGTTAGAGCGTTGAGCCAGCCCATGATGTCATCTGTTCAGGTATTCTAGTGGTTAGAGCGTTGGGCCAGCCCATGATGTCATCTGTTCCAGGTATTCTAGTGGTTAGAGCGTTGAGCCAGCCATGATGTCATCTGTTCCAGGTATTCTAGTGGTTAGAGCTTGGGCCAGCCCGATGATGCATCTGTCCAGGTATTTAGGGTTAAGAGGCGTTGAGCCAGCCCATGATGTCATCTGTTCCAGGTATTCTAGTGGTTAGAGCGTTGAGCCAGCCCATGATGTCATCTGTTCCAGGTATTCTAGTGTGGTAGAGCGTTGAGCCAGCCCATGATGTCATCTGTTCCAGGTATTTCTAGTGGTTAGAGCGTTGGAGCCAGCCCATGATGTCATCTGTTCCAGGTATTCTAGTGGTTAGAGGCGTTGAGCCAGCCCATGATAGTCATCTGTTCCATATTCTAGTGGTTAGAGCGTTGAGCCAGCCCATGATGTCATTCTGTTCCAGGTATTCTAGTGTTAGAGCGTTGAGCCAGCCCATGATGTCATCTGTTCAGGTATTCTAGTGGTTAGTTAGACGTTGAGCCAGCCCATGATGTCATCTGTTCCAGGTATTCTAGTGGTAGAGCGTTGAGCCAGCCATGATGGTCAGTCTGTTCCAGGTTATTCTCTAGTGGTTAGAGCGTTGGCCAGCCCATGATGTCATCTGTTTCCAGGTATTCTAGTGGTGTTAGAGCGTTGAGCCAGCCCATGATTGCATCTGTTCCAGGTATTCTAGTGGTTAGAACATTGGGCCAGCCCATGATGTCATCTGTTCAGGTATTCTAGTGGTTAGAGCGTTGGGCCAGCCCATGATTGTATCTGTTTCCAGGAATATGCTAGTCGGTTAGAGCGTTTGGAGGCCAGCCCCATGATGTCATCTGTTCCAGTATTCTAGTGGTTAGAGCGTTGGGCCAGCCCATGATGTTCATCTGTCCAAGGTATTCTTAGTGGTTTAGGCGATTGGGCCAGCCCATTGATGTCATCTTTCCAGGTATTCTAGTGGTTAGAGCGTTTGGGCCAGCCCTGTGTCATCTGTTCCAGGTATTCTAGTGTTTAGAGCGTTAGGGCCAGCCATAGATGTCATCTGTCCAGCATAATCAGGATCTCTTCTTGTGGTGTGTGTTACTGTATTCTATTCTACTGTATTCTATTCTACTGTATTCTATTCTACTGTATTCTATTCTACTGTATTTTAGTCAATGCCACTCCAACATTGCTCATCCTAATATGTAAATATTTCTTAATTCGATTATTTTACGAATATATTTTGTGTGTATTGTTGTGAATTGTTAGATATTAATGCATTGTTGGTGCTAGGAACACAAGCATTTCACTACACACGCAATAACATCTGCTAAACACGTGTATGTGACCAATAACATTTGATTTGAAACACACACGTCACACCACCCACTTCCTGTTCCCACATGTACGGGATATACGATAGAGCACGTTTCAAACCACCTACCAGAGCACATGACACGATTTCTACCCACCAGTGAAATAATATCTGTGTGTGTGTAATGATCAGCCCTCAGCATCATACTGTAGCTCTGCTCAGACAGACAGATTTACACTTATGATCAAGTTTTATATACTGAACAAAAATATAAAAACACAACATGCAACCATTTCTAAGATTTTACTGAGTTACAGTTCATATAAGGAAATCAGTCAATTGAAATAAATTCATGAGGTCCTAATCTATGGATTTCACTTGACTGGGAATACAGATATGCATCTGTTAGTCACAGATACCTTTAAAAACAGGTAGGGGCGTGGATCAGAAAACCAGTCAGTATCTGGTGTGACCACCATTTGCTTCATGCAGCCTGACACCTCTATCTCCTTTGCATAGAGTTGATCAGGCTGTTGATTGTGGCCTGTGGAATGTTGTCCAACTCCTCTTCAATGGCTGTGTGAAGTTGCTGGATATTGGAGGGAACTGGAAAACACTGGCGTACACGTCAATCCAGAGCATCCCAAACRTGCTCAACGGGTGACATGTCTGGTGAGTATACAGGCCATGGAAGAACTGGGACATTTTCAGCTTCCAGGAATTGTGTTCAGATCCTTGAGACATGGAGCCGTGCGTTATCATGCTGAAACAGGAGGTGATGGAGGTGGATGAATGGCATGATAATGGACCTCAGGATCTCATCACGGTATCTCTGTGCATTCAAATTGCCATCGATAAAATGCAATTGTGTTCTTTGTCCGTAGCTTATGTCTGCCCATACCATAACCCCATCGCCACCATGGGGAACTCTGTTCACAACGTTGACATCAGCAAACCGCTCACCCACATGACGCCATACACGTTGTTCACCATCTGCCCGGTACAGTGGAAACCGGGATTAATTCGTGAAGAGCACATTTCTCTAGCAGGCCAGTGGCCATCGAAGGTGAGCATTTTCCCACTGAAGTCGGTTACGACGCTGAACTGCAGTCAGGTSAAGACCCTGGTGAGGACGACGAGCACRCAGATGAGCTTCCCTGAGASGGWTTCTGACAGTTTKTGYAGAAATTMTTTGGTTGTGCAAACCCACAGTTTCATCGGCTGTCCGGGTGGCTGGTCTCAGACAATACCACAGGTGAAGAAGCTGGATGTGGAGGTCCTGGGCTGGCGTGGTAACACGTGGTCTGCAGTTGTGAGGCCGGTTGGACATACTGCCAAATTCTCTAAAACGTTGGAGGCGGGCTTATGGTAAGAAATTAACATAACCTTCTCTTGCAACAGCTCATTCTGTGTGACAAAACGACACATTTTAGAGTGCCTTTACTTCTGTTCCCCCACACAAGGTGCACCTGTGTAATGACCATGCTGTTTAAGCAGGTTCTTATATGCCACACCTGTCAGGTGGCTGGGGATTATGTTGGCAAAAATAAAAATGCTCACTAAACCAGAGATGTAAACAAATTTTGTAAACAAAACATTTTAAGGGAATACGCTTTTTTTGCGTAGGGAACATGGTCTGGGATCTTTTACTTGCAGCTCCATTAAACACTTTATGTTGCGTTTAATATTTTTGTTAGTAAATTGCTTGCTTCATGGCTCAAGTGTGTGTTGTTTAAGTGTTTTTAGTGGAGGTTGACCGGTGTAGAAGAAACAATTTCCATTGTAACAAACGGGACAAATAAAAGTTCCTGTGAGATAGGACCTTTTGTCCTCCCCCCATTTCCAGTGGCTTTACAGAGTAGCCATGATGTCATCTTTCCAGGTATTCTAGTGGTTAGAGCGTTGAGCCAGCCCATGATGTCATCTGTTCCAGGTATTCTAGTGGTTAGAGCGTTGGGCCAGCCCATGATGTCATCTGTTTCCAGGTATTCTAGTGGTTAAGAGCGTTGGCCAGCCATGATGTCATCTGTTCCAGGTATTCTATGGTTAGAGCGTTGGCCAGCCATGATGTCATCTGTTCCAGGTATTCTAGTGGTTAGAGCGTTGGCCAGCCCATGATGTCATCTGTTCCAGTATTCTAGTGGTTAGAGCGTTGGGCCAGCCCATGATGTCATCTGTTCCAGGTATTCTAGTGGTTAGAGCGTTGCCAGCCCATGATGTCATCTGTTCCAGGTATTCTAGTGGTTAGAGCGTTGGGCCAGGCCATGATGTCATCTGTTCCATTTCTAGTGGTTAGAGCGTTGGGCCAGCCCATGATGTCATCTGTTCCAGGTATTCTAGTGGTTAGAGCGTTGAGCCAGCCCATGATGTCATCTGTTCCAGGTATTCTAGTGGTTAGAGCGTTGAGCCAGCCCATGATGTCATCTGTTCCAGGTATTCTAGTGGTTAGAGCGTTGAGCCAGCCCATGATGTCACTGTTCCAGGTATTCTAGTGGTTAGAGCGTGAGCCAGCCCATGATGTCATCTGTTCCAGGTATTCTAGTGGTTAGAGCGTTGAGCCAGCCCATGATGTCATCTGTTCCAGGTATTTCTAGTGGTAGAGCGTTGAGCCAGCCCATGATGTCATCTGTTCCAGGTATTCTAGTGGTTAGAGCGTTGAGCCAGCCCATGATGTCATCTGTTCCAGGTATTCTAGTGGTTAGAGCGTGGCCAGCCCATGATGTCATCTGTTCCAGGTATTCTAGGGGTAGAGCGTTGAGCCAGCCCATGATGTCATCTGTTCCAGGTATTTTGTGGTTAGAGCGTTGGGCCAGCCCATGATCATCTGTTCCAGGTATTCTAGTGGTTAGAGCGTTGGCCAGCCCATGATGTCATCTGTTCCAGGCTATTCTAGTGGTTAGAGCGTTGGGCCAGCCATGATGTCATCTGTTCCAGGTATTCTAGTGGTTAGAGCGTTGGCCAGCCCATGATGTCATCTGTTCCAGTATTTCTAGTGGTTAGAGCGTTGGCCAGCCCATGATGTCATCTGTTTCAGGTATTTCTAGTGGTTAGAGCGTTGAGCCAGCCCATGATGTCATCTGTTCCAGGTATTCTAGTGGTTAGAGCGTTGAGCCAGCCCATGATGTCATCTGTTCCAGGTATTCTAGTGGTTAGAGCGTTGAGCCAGCCCATGATGTCATCTGTTCCAGGTATTCTAGTGGTTAGAGCGTTGAGCCAGCCCATGATGTCATCTGTTCCAGGTATTCTAGTGGTTAGAGCGTTGAGCCAGCCATGATGTCATCTGTTCCAGGTATTCTAGTGGTTAGAGCGTTGAGCCAGCCCATGATGTCATCTGTTCCAGGTATTTGTGGTTAGAGCGTTGAGCCAGCCCATGATGTCATCTGTTCCAGGTATTCTAGTGGTTAGAGCGTTGGCCAGCCCTGATGTCATCTGTTCCAGGTTTCTAGTGGTTAGAGCGTTGAGCCAGCCCATGATGTCATCTGTTCCAGGTATTCTAGTGGTTAGAGCGTTGGGCCAGCCCATGATGTCATCTGTTCCAGGTATTCTAGTGGTTAGAGCGTTGGGCCAGCCCATGATGCATCTGTTCCAGGTATTCTAGTGGTTAGAGCGTTGAGCCAGCCATGATGTCATCTTTCCAGGTATTTTAGTGTTAGAGCGTTGAGCCAGCCCATGATGTCATCTGTTCCAGGTATTCTAGTGGTTAGAGTCGTGAGCCAGCCCATGATGTCATCTGTTCCAGGTATTCTAGTGTTAGAGCGTTGGGCCAGCCCATGATGTCATCTGTTCCAGGTATTCTTAGTGGTTAGAGCGTTGAGCCAGCCCATGATGTCATCTGTTCCAGGTATTCTAGTGGTTAGAGCGTTGGCCAGCCCATGATGTCATCTGTTCCAGTATTCTAGTGGTTAGAGCGTTGAGCCAGCCCATGATGTCATCTGTTCCAGGTATTCTAGTGGTTAGAGCGTTGGCCAGCCCATGATGTCATCTGTTCCAGTATTCTAGTGGTTAGAGCGTTGGCCAGCCCATGAAGTCATCTGTTCCAGGTATTCTAGTGGTTAGAGCGTTGAGCCAGGCCATGATGTCATCTGTTCCAGGTATTCTAGTGGTTAGAGCGTTGAGCCAGCCCATGATGTCATCTGTTCCAGGTATTCTAGTGGTTTAGAGCGTTGAGCCAGCCCATGATGTCATCTGTTCCAGTATTCTAGTGGTTAGAGCGTTGAGCCAGCCCATGATGTCATCTGTTCCAGTATTCTAGTGGTTAGAGCGTTGAGCCAGCCCATGATGTCATCTGTTCCAGGTATTCTAGTGGTTAGAGCGTTGGCCAGCCCTGATGTCATCTGTTCCAGGTATTCTAGTGGTTAGAGCGTTGGGCCAGCCCATGATGTCATCTGTTCCAGGTATCTAGTGGTTAGAGCGTTGGGCCAGCCCATGATGTCATCTGTTCCAGGTATTCTAGTGGTTAGAGCGTTGGGCCAGCCCATGATGTCACTGTTCCAGGTATTCTAGGGTTAGAGCTTGGCCAGCCCATATGTCATCTGTTCCAGGTATTCTAGTGGTTAGAGCGTTGGGCCAGCCCATGATGTCATCTGTTCCAGGTATTCTAGTGGTTAGAGCGTTGGGCCAGCCCATGATGTCATCTGTTCCAGGTATTCTAGTGGGTTAGAGCGTTGGGCCAGCCCATGATGTCATCTGTTCCAGTATTCTAGTGGTTAGAGCGTTGGCCAGCCCATGATGTCATCTGTCCGGTATTCTAGTGTTAGAGCGTTGGCCAGCCCATGATGTCATCTGTTCCAGGTATTCTAGGGTTAGAGCGTGTGAGGCAGCCCATGATGTCATCTGTTCCAGGTTATTAGTGTTAGAGCAGTTGAGCCAGCCCATGATTGCATCTGTTCCAGGTATTCTAGTGGTTAGAGCGTTGGGCCAGCCCATGATGTCATCTGTCCAGGTATTCTTAGTGGTTAGAGCGTTGGGCCAGCCCATTGATGTCATCTGTTTCCAGGTATTTCTAGTGGTTAGAGCGTTGGCCAGCCCATGAGTGTCATCTGTTCCCAGGTATTTCTAGTGGTTAGAGCGTTGAGCCAGCCCATGATGTCATCTGTTCCAGGTATTCTAGTGGTTAGAGCATTGGCCCAGCAACCAAAAGCCAATCAAATGTCTCAATCAATTGTATTTATTTTATTAAAGCTCTTTTTTTCCATCCTCAGTTGTCACAGATTGAATATAGGATCCACATAACTGCCAGACTATGTTTTGACACCCGGGGAGGTTCTCTGTGTGAGATAATAATCACACTCAGGTGAAGTAGCTCCTCTGAGCCAGACAGACAGGTCCCGGAGGGAACCAGGACTGTGGGCAGTGCAGACAGATCTGTGAATAGGCTTTTATCTAGCTGCTAATGGCCCGTTGATCTCAACACACAACCCACCTTGTCACCTGGGACAGAACAGGCGTTCACAGACCAAAGCACTATTGTCCAACAGAGCTGAGAGACGGAGCTAGTAAAGGAGATGATAGGATAGTAGCTAGGGGTCATTGTGGTTTAAAGTGTTTTTTTTACAACCACACTAATTGGATATGAATGGCTTCTAATGATGACTATAGCAACACGTGTCTGTTTACAGACAACAGTGTAATCATGTGTGGTAGTGTGCTGGACTGAAGCCTGATCACCAGGTGAAAAAACAGGAAATAAAAGTCTGTAGTAGAGATCACCTGCAGCCCAGTAGGGGGCCTTCTGAACACAGTGGATAACTCATCCGCAACGTCCGACTATAAGTGAAAATATGAGACCCTGTTTCTGCCGATAATTTCCAACCTGTTGGTAGGCTATTTGTTAGTCAATTATATACAGCTTTATGTACAGCTTCTCTTCTGTCACTATATGTTGCCCCTTCAAATGAGTGAATTCGACTATTTCAGCCATACCCGCTACGGACAGGTGTATAATATAGAGCACACAGCCATACAATCTTATTAGACAAACATTGACATTACTGAAGAGCTCAGTGCCTTTCAATCTGGCACCGTCATAGGATGCCACCTTTCCAACAAGCTGGACATCCCCACTCAGACCCTCTCCATTCCCATTGACGTTAGAGCGCTGGACGGGCGCTCTATAGGCCGGTTCACCCACAATACCATCCCCATCAACGTACTTGTGTCAAGGACCCACAGCGAGACGATTCAATTTATGCTCATTAAGTCTCCTCAGGTTCCTGTTGTATTGGGATTCTCTTAGCTTCAGTGTCACGATCCCTTTATTGACTGGCCTGCTGGTGCCATCATGAGCTGGAGCCTGTTCTGTCATGCTCATTGCCTGAAGTCAGCGTAGCCTGCCTCAGGACGTCTTCCCGGGGGCTTGGAAGTTGCCCTGGACCTCTCTGCCATTCCCGCGGAATACCAGGACCTCCGGTAGGTGTTCAGTAAGGACCCTTCTCCCAGGCACCACTCCGACCCGGGAATGACTGTACTCTCTGTCAGGTCCAGAGACCAAGGCTATGGAGATCTACATTGAGGACTCCCTAGTTGCAGGGTTCATCCATCCTTCTGCCTCCCCCACCGGCGCAAGGTTCTTCTTCGTGGAGAAGAAGGACAAAACGATGCATCAACTACCGGGTCCTCAATGACATCACGGTGAAGAACCGCTACCCGCTACCACTCATCTCCACGGCCTTCGAGCCGCTCCAGGGGACCACCGTGTTTTCCAAACTGGACCTACGGAACGCCTGCCACCTGGTGCGGATACGGGAAGGGGATGAGTGGAAGACTGCCTGCAACATGGCCAGCGGTCACTACGAATATCTGGTCATGCCATTTGGCCTTACCAAAGCCTCAGCTGTGTTCCAGGCTCTGGTGATGTTCTCCGCGACATGTTGTGCCGGTTCATCTTCGTCTACCTCGACGAAATCCTTGTCTTCTCCCACTCTGCCCAAGAACACGTGCTCCACGTCCGACAGGTTCTCCAATGCCTTCTGGAGAACCAGCTTTTTGTGAAAGCAGAGAAGTGCGAATTCCATCACTCCACCATCCCCTTCCTGGGTTACATCATCGCTGCAGGGAGTGTACAGATGGATCCCGGTAAGGTGAGAGCGGTGGTGGATTGGCCCTAGCCTACGTCCAGGGTGCAGCTGTAACGCTTCCTGGGCTTTGCAAACTTTTACCACAGCTTTTTATGGGGTTACATCACCCTGCACTCACCTCTCCCAAGGTTCCATTCACATGGTCCACAGCTGCTGACCGGGTGTTCAGGGATCTCAAAAACCAATTCACCACAGCTCCCATCTTGGTTCATCCTGACCCGTCCCGCCAGTTCGTGGTGGAGGCCTATGCTTCGGATGCCGGAGTGGGGGCTGTCCTGTCCCAGCGTTCTGACTTGGACCTCAAGTTACATCCCTGTGCCTTCTTCTCCCAATGCCTCAACGCCATGGAGAGGAACTACGATGTGGGGAATCGTAAGCGTCTCGCGGTGAAGATTGTGTGGACCAACCACAAGAACCTGGAATATCTCCGCACCGCCAAGCGTCTCATTTCCAGTCAAGCTAGGTGGGCCCTGCTTTTATCCGGTTCAAATCCCTCTCATACCGACCGGGATCCAAGAACGTCAAGCCAGATGCGCTGTCATGCTACAACCCCGGAACCCGAGACCATCCTTCCCACCTCGCGCCTGGCGACGGCACTCAGCTGGGGAATAGGGAATCCTGGGGCCCAGATAACCGGTTGTTTGTTCCTGACACGGTCCGCTCCTCGGTCATAGAGTGGGCCCACTCCTCCAGGCTTGCCTGCCACCCGGGCTCCGGTCGGACCYTGGCCTTTCTGYGACAACTCTTTTGGTGGCCTACCATGGTGCGTGATGTCTCAGCATTCGTCGTCGCATGCACGATCTGTGAGCAGAACAAGACTCCTCAGCAAGCCCCGGCTGGTCTCCTTCAACCTCTGCCTGTCCCTCACCGTCCCTGGTCTCACATATCCCTGGACTTTGTCACGGGTCTCCCCCCGTCTGATGGCAACACCGCCATCCTGACAGTAGTGGACCGGTTTTCCTAAACCACCCACTTCCTTCCTCTCCCCAAGCTACCCTCTGCCTAGAGACGGCCCAGCTCATTGTGCAGCACGTCCAGATCCATGGACTACCAGTGGACTTGGTCTCCGTCCGGGGTGCTCAGTTCTCGTCCCGGTTCTGGAAGGCGTTCTGCACACTCATTGGGTCGTCAGCCAGCCTGTCTTCCTGGTTTCACCCCCAGTCCAACGGGCAGTCAGAGCGAGCCAACCAAGACCTGGAGACGACTCTTCGAGAACCAGCTTTACAAAGAGCTGCAGTTAGTTTCATAATTGGTGTCAAGGAATAAATTAGTCCTAAATATTTAAAAAACGAAAAACATCCCAGCCTTGTGCAGGTCTACAATTTTATCCCTGATGTCCTTACACAGCTCTCTGGTCTTGGCCATTGTGGAGAGGTTGGAGTCTGTTTGATTGAGTGTGTGGACAGGTGTCTTTTATACAGGTAACGAGTTCAAACAGGTGCAGTTAATACAGGTAATGAGTGGAGAACAGGAGGGCTTCTTAAAGAAAAACTAACAGGTCTGTGAGAGACGGAATTCTTACTGGTTGGTAGGTTTTCAAATACTTATGTCATGCAACCTTGTAAACTGGCCGGTGAGTATTTAATAACTCTACTACACACCTATTTTCCATTACAGATAATCCTCCTCTGCAGCTTTGAGGTTGATTGTGAGAATGTTTGGGAAAGAATTGATTGGCAGGATTTTGAAATGGACTAAATCATTTAGTTACATATGTCCGATTGAGCTTGATGTAGATCGATGTCATTGCAGTGTAAATGGAGAAAGACACAGAGGTAGTAGTACTGGAAAACACACTCACACACACTCACATCACACACACTCACACACACTTCTCACACACACGCTCACACACCCACACACTCTCACACACACGCTCATCACACACACACACACACACACACCACACACACACACACACACACACCAACAACACACCACACACACACACACACACACAACACACACCACAACACACACACACACAACCACCACACACACACACACACACACAACACACACACACACAACACACACACACACACACACACACACACATTCTCACACACACAAAACACTCACACCGCTCACACACACTCTCTCACACACTCTCACACACACACACACTCACAACACACACTCACAACACAACACTCACACACACTCTCACACACACACGCTCAACACACACAACACTCACTACACACACTCTCACACACAGACACACTCACACACACTCTCACACACCACTCACACACAATCTCACACACACTTCTCAACACACCACTCTCACACACACAGAGGGTAGTAGTACTGGAAAAACTGTCCTTCAATAAGGAAATCCAAGTCAGATCTTCCTGCAGTGGCTTGTGGGGGATAAGTGTAAGAGTGACCTTTGACTCACTGTGTCGTTTCCTCCAAACAGTAGACCAGTGGCCTCTTAGTAGTATACAACTTGGTAGTATACAGCTATCAGTATTCACACACACTTCTCGCACACACTCTCGCACTCACACACACACGCACCCGCACTCTCTCACACAACCCACACACGCAACACGCACACGCACACGCACACGCACACTGACACGACACACAAACACGCACACGCACACTGACACTGACACACACGCTCACACACAACGCTCACAAACACTCTCACACACACACACACACACACACTGTTCACACAGCACCTGTAAAAGATCTCGGAGGCCTCTTACACAACCTCTGTCCTCTATTATACAGTCAGGGAACAAAGTGTGATTTCAGTAAATATTCACGCCAATCTCAACTGGTAACACAATTGATGTGTTAAAACACTCATTGCCCAACCCATTGCTGTGTACCAGCTCCTACAATGACTAGCTGGACTTTCAGTTGCTATGCTGGTACAAAGTTCGCTAAGTTCTTCATACAATCATTGATACAATCAGTTAATATTTGAATGTAAAGGATAATAGCTTAAGGGTTATGCTGTATATATCGCTTTACTGTCACTTTTGCACAAAACAAATCAAATCAAATCAATTTATTGGTCACATACACATGCCATGCAGACACTATTCCCCCTGGCTCGTCATACTGCCCACTGCTGGGAAGACACTATTCCCCCTGGCCTGTCTACTGCCCCTGCTGGAACAGACACTATTCCCCTGGCCTGTCATACTGCCCCTGCTGGGAACAGACACTATTCCCCTGGGCCTGTCATACTGCCCCCTGCTGGGAACAGACACATCCCCCTGGCCTGTCATACTGCCCCTGCTGGAACAGACACTATTCCCCTGGCCCGTCATACTGCCCCCTGCTGGGAACAGACACTATTCCCCCTGGCCCATCATACTGCCCCTACTGGGAACAGACACTATTCCCCTGGCCTGTCATACTGCCCCTGCTGGAACAGACACTATTCCCCTGGCCCGTCATAACTGCCTCTGCTGGGAACAGACATATCCCCCTGGCCTGTCATAGCTGCCCCTGCTGGGAACAGACACTATTCCCCCTGGCTGTCATACTGCCCCCTGCTGGAACAGACACTATTCCCCCCTGGCCTGTCAATACTGCCCCCTGCTGGGAACAGACACTATTCCCCTGGCCTGTCATACTGCCCCTGCTGGGGAACAGACACTATTCCCCCTGGCCTGTCATACTGCCCCCTGCTGGGAACAGACACTATTCCCCTGGCCCGTCATACTGCCCCCTGCTGGGAACAGACACTATTCCCCGGCCTGGTCATACTGCCCCCTGCTGGGAACAGACACCTATTCCCCTGGCCTGTCATACTGCCCCCTGCTGGGAACGACACTATTCCCCCTGGCCTGTCATACTGCCCCTGCTGGGAACAGACACTATTCCCCCTGGCCTGTCATACTGCCCCCTATATGGTCATCTAGTGTAACCAGGATGCGCGGGGGATATGGTCACTGTGTAACCAGGATGTGCGGGGGATATGGTCACTAGTGTAACCAGGATGCGCGGGGATATGGTCACTAGTGTAACCAGGATGTGCGGGGGATATGGTCACTAGTGTAACCAGGATGCGCGGGATATGGTCACTAGTGTAACCAGGATGCGCGGGGGATATGGTCACTAGTGTAAACAGGATGCACGGGGGATATGGTCACTAGTGTAACCAGGATGCGCGGGGGGTATGGTCACTAGTGTAACCAGGATGCGCGGGGGATATGGTCACTAGTGTATACCAGGATGTGCGGGGGATATGGTCACTAGTGTAACCAAGGATGCGCGGGGGAATATGGTCAACTAGTGTAACCAGGATGCGCGGGGGATATGGTCACTAGTGTAACCAGGATGGCGGGGGATATGGTCACTAGTGTTAACCAGGATGCGCGGGGGATATGGTCACTAGTGTAACCAGGATGTGCGGGGGATATGGTCACTAGTGTAACCAGGATGTGCGGGGGATATGGTCACTAGTGTAACCAGGATGTGCGGGGGAGTATGGTAGCTAGTGGTAACGACCAGGATGCACGGGGGATATGGTCACTAGTGTAACCAGGGGATGCCGCGGGGGGGGATATGGTCACTAGTGTAACCAGGATGCGCGGGGGATATGGTCACTAGTGTAACCAGGAGGCGAGGCCTCATTTAACATTTCATTTCTTAACTGACTTGCCTAGTTAAATAAAGGTTATATAAAAAAATCAATAAAACTTTTCAGTCAGGCCAATCACATCAAAGGTTATGATCAGTGTAGTTCATTGACTATGAATAGCTTGAATAGCGAAGGATCTAAATTTAAGTAGTACTATTTTGATATGTGAGGTATATCACAGTCTCTTTAAAAAAGAAGAAGACAGGAATGGAGGTCTTTATTCCAGTGAGATTGCTAAGGCGAACACCGCCATGTTTACATTTTCCAGACCTAGATCGAGGCACAGACACGGTCTCAATGGGGAAAACTAGGCTGACAACACTGACTGTGCTAGCGGCAGACTCCACTAAGCTGGCAGGGTATCTAACAGTCTGCTGCCTGGCCTGCACCCTATCTCATTGTGGAGCTAGGGGAGTTAGAGCCCTGTCTATGTTGGTAGATAAGATGAGAGTACCCCTCCAGCTAGGATGGAGTCCGTCACTCCTCAGCAGGCCAGGCTTGGTCCTGTTTGTGGGTGAGTCACAGAATGAGGGCCAATTATCTACAAATTCTATCTTTTGGGAAGGGGAGAAAACTGTATTTAACCAGCGATTGAGTTGTGAGACTCTGCTGTAGAGCTCATCACTCCCCCTAACTGGGAGAGGGCCGGAGACAATTACTCGATGCCGACACATCTTTCTAGCTGATTTACACTCTGAACCTATGTTGCGTTTGGTGACCTCTGACTGTTTCATCCTGACATCGTTGGTGCCGACGTGGATAACAATGTCCCTATTCTCTCTACATTCCCCAGTTTTAGCTTTAGCCAGCACCATCTTCAGATTAGCCTTAACGTCGGTAGCCCTGCCCCCTGGTAAACAGTGTATGATCGCTGGGTGATTCGTTTTTAGTCTAATACTGCGGGTAATGGAGTCGCCAATGACTAGGGTTTTCAATTTGTCAGAGCTAATGGTGGGAGCCTTCGGCGTCTCAGACCCCGTAACGGGAGGAGTAGAGACAAGAGAAGGCTCGGCCTCTGACTCCGACTCGAAACTTTCAACCGGTTGAAAGTTTCTGTCGGCTGAATGAGCGACACCGGTTGAGCATTCCAACAGCATTTCCCTCCAGAAGCCATGAGAAAATTGTCCGGCTGCGGGGACNAAAAAAACAAACCTCAAAAGAATAATAAAAAATAAACAAGAACAAAACCAGAGTACCTCAAGAAAATCCAACTGGAGAAACAAATGTTCACAGCATGGCTGGGGCATGGTGCTAACATACAAACACAGAGCAAAGAACTGAGGAACACTAAGGGTTTAAATACATTCAAGGGAAATGAGGCACAGGTGCAAATAATAACTGGAAACAAGGGAAAAAACAAAAGGGTCAAAAAAGCACAATGGGGGCATCTAGTGGCCAAAACCTGAACAATCCTGGCCAAATCCTGACACATTGATGGGATTCATCTGACATCTGTTGTTCGCTACACCTTCGTCCCTTTGTCTCTCTGTCTGTCTCTCTCTCTCTCTCTCTCTCTCTCTCTCTGTCTCTCTCAATTCACTTTATTGGCATGACGTAACAATGTACATATTGCCAAAGCGTACTTTGGAGATTAAGTGATACATTTACAATATTAACATAATTAAAATTTAAATAATCAGTATTGTCAACGGGACAATCAGTAACAACAATAATCATACACATAACAATAACAATAAGCGTACAGAGTATATGTGCAGGTTGATTGGTCTGTCAGACACTGTCCCTCAACTTATGGCAGGCAGCAATGTAGTGCGCTGCCAACCCACAGCTCTCTGCGTCCTCCCCCAACAGGACGGGTAGCCTACTCTCATCAGAGAGGTCTTTGAAACCTTGAATAAGGGTTTCAAATTTGGGGAAATGACACCCTCTGATTGTTTTATATTTTTTGACATTTTGTCAGGAAATGCAGCTCTGTCTCAGGTTCTGCTGTTGTGCAGTGGTTGCACAGCCTTTCCTCTACAGGGAGCCAGGTTTTCCTGTGTCTACCCTTCTCAATGGCAAGGCTGTACTCACTGAGCCTGTACTTTGTCAAGGTTTTTCTAAGGTTTTGATCAGTAACCATTGTCAAATAGTTTGCCATGGTGTACTGTCGATTTAAGGTCAGATAGCACTGCATTCCGCTTTGTGCTTGTGTTTGTCAATAGGTTTTGTTTTGAACGTGTTGTAATTTGGTTTATTCTGATTGATTAGATGTTCTGGTCCTGAGGCTTCATTGTGTTAGTAGAACAAGTTAGTGAACTCAGCCCCAGGACCAGCTGGATGAGGGGACTGAGGCTTCAGTGTGTTAGTAGAACAGATTAGTGAACTCAGCCCCAGGACCAGCTGGATGAGGGGACTGAGGCTTCAGTGTGTTAGTAGAACAGGTTAGTGAACTCAG
>NW_019944852.1:2261-11432 GCF_002910315.2 Salvelinus sp. IW2-2015 | reverse complement strand
GAAACTCAAGAGCCCCAGGACCACCTGGAGAGGAGTCCATGAGGCTTCAGTTGTAGAAGAACAGGTTAAAATAGTGAGAGAATACTTTTACGTCCAGTAACCCACCAAGGACAGCTGGAATAGTGGACTCTATGCTTTCCAACTGGCTTGGCATTGCTAGGGCTTTTGGTCATGATATGAGGCTCACGTATTTAAAATGATTCAAACAGCTTAATGTCTCTCTCATCTGTCTCTGTCATGTCTCTCTGTCTCTGTCTCTGTCTCTCTCATCTCTCTCTCTCGATGCTCTTCTCTCTCTTTCTTATCTCACTCAGTCTGCATCTCTCTCTCTTGTCTTTCGTCTACCTCTGTCTCTCATCTCTTCTCTCTCGTTTTCTCTCTCTCTCTTCCCCCAGCTTTTTCTTCAATCTCTCAGGTCTCTCTCTCTCGGGTACTTCTCTCTCTCACTCGCTCTCTACTCTCTCCTCTCTCGCTTTTCTCTCTCCTCCTCTCTCGTAGAATAGTGCAGTGGCAAGGTCTTTTGGGTACAGTTAATATTTATTTTCCCATTCGCCCCTTCTCGTGAAGATGTTGCCCGGGTCTGAGGGGGCTGGCTAGGGCGATAGAGAGAACAGAGGAGAGGAGAAGGGGCCTGACACACTGATAAGAACCCGGACGAGGAGGAAGGAGGGGGGGGGGAGGATAGGAGGCACTCAGGGACTATGTGTCTGAAATTACCTTTAACACTAGCGTACTAAATAGCGCAAAAAAAGAAACGTACTAATAGTATGTGATATTTGGAAGATAGTACTCTGAGTGTGTCACGCGGGATTGTGTTGACTCCTGCCGTTCAAAATATTTGCTAAAAGAGCGTCAAGTTTATCCGATATCCAGCTGTTGTTAACACGGGTCAGAAAAGACAATTTGAAATTAATATTAGACCCAACACCAAAATGAGTGGTGCAGTTTTAAAAGTATGTAGTATGCTAGTAGGTGACTGAGGCTTCAGTGTGTTAGTAGGACAGGTTAGTGAACTCAGCCCCAGGACCAGCTGGATGAGGGGACTGAGGCTTCAGTGTGTTAGTAGGACAGGTTAGTGAACTCAGCCCCAGGACCAGCTGGATGAGGGGACTCTTTTCTTTGCTCAGCTCTTGGCATTGCAAGGCTTTGTAATGATATGAGAGGGGGTCACTGTATTTTAGATGTTTCCAAAACTGAATTGCTCTTTTTTGAGTTTTTATTATTAGTGGATATTTGCCTAATTCTGCCCTGCATGCATTGTTTGTAGTTTTCCTCTGAACATTTAGGATAATCTTCACAAACTCTGTATGCAGGGTTTCAATGGGGTGTTTGTCCCATTGGGTGACATCTTGTTTTGGAAGTGGACCCCACACCTCGCTGCCATGAAGTTCAATTGGTTCAATGACACATTAAATTCGTTTTAGCCACATATTTAAATTTGAATTCGTTTTTTAATGGCGTGTAATGCCCTGCATGCTTTCTCTCTCAGTTCATTCACTGCCTCATTAAGGTGTCCACTTGAGCTTATTTATAAACCTCAGTAATTGTAGTGTGTGCAGTACTCTATATATTTAAACCTAAGTAATTGTAGTGTGTGCAGTACTCTATATATTTTGTACCAATTGAGAACTTTGGTCTAATTCCCTGAGATCTGGATCTTCTCTGGAAAATCATTATTTTAGTATTTTTGGGGATTACTGCCAGGGCCCAGGTCTGGCAGTACTGCTCTAGCAGGTCTAGGCTTTGCTGTAGGCCATGTGCTGTGGGTGAGGCTCTCTCCTCATGGTGGCATTTACCTCCTCAAGAGCTGTGGTAAGACTCTCTCCTCATGGTGACCTTTACCTCCTCAAGAGCTGTGGTAAGGCTTTCTCCTCATGGTGACCTTTACCTCCTCCAGAGCTGTGGTAAGACTCTCTCCTCATGGTGACCTTTACCTCCTCAAGAGCTGTGGTAAGACTCTCTCCTCATGGTGACCTTTACCTCCTCAAGAGCTGTGGTAAGACTCTCTCCTCATGGTGACCTTTACCTCCTCCAGAGATGTGGTAAGACTCTCTCCTCATGGTGACCTTTACCTCCTCCAGAGCTGTGGTAAGACTCTCTCCTCATAGTGACCTTTACCTCCTCCAGAGCTGTGGTAAGGCTCTCTCCTCATGGTGAACCTTTACCTCCTCAAGAGCTGTGGTAAGACTCTCTCCTCATAGTGACCTTTACCTCCTCCAGAGCTGTGGTAAGGCTCTCTCCTCATGGTGACCTTTACCTCCTCAAGAGCTGTGGTAAGGCTCTCTCCTCATGGTGACCTTTACCTCCTCAAGAGCTGTGGTAAGGCTCTCTCCTCATGGTGACCTTTACCCTCAAGACTGTGGTAAGGCTCTCTCCTCATGGTGACCTTACCCTCAAGAGCTGTGGTAAGGCCTCTCTCTCAGCTCCTGGACAGAGTCCTTCAGCTGGGACCCTGCACTGGTTGATCTGGTCCTGTAGAAGGACTTGTTTGCTTGGCTGGAGGTGGTGTAGCTGGGGTGAACTGCTCCTTCAGCTCAGTAACCCATACCTCTAACAGAGCCAACCTGTCTCTCAGGAGTCTGGAGGTGGTGTAGCTGGGGACTGCTCCTTCAGCTCAGTAACCCATACCTCTAACAGAGCAACCTGTCTCTCAGCAGTCTGGAGGTGGTGTAGCTGGGGGACTGCTCCTTCAGCTCAGTACCCATACCTCTAAGCAGAGCCAACCTGTCTCTCAGGAGTCTGGAGGTGGTGTAGCTGGGGGACTGCTCCTTCAGCTCAGTAACCCATACCTCTAACAGAGCCAACCTGTTTGATGGTGGTGTTGGATGTTTGGAGTACCTCATGCCAGTAAGCCAGTAAGCCAGTAAGCTAGCTGACAAATTTGAATTTAGCTAGCTAGTACGATTAAGATTGTTCTTTTAAACTCACTCTGTCAGTCTTTTCCTCCTGTGTTTATCTTCAGTTGTACAATTTGACAAAAGCTTTATTTTCTGCCTTTTTAATCCTTTTAATCTCACTGCTCTTAAGGATCCGCCATTTTTTTTCAATTGTTGCCTAAATTGACATACCCAAATCTAACTGCCTGTAGCTCAGGCCCTGAAGCATGGATATGCATATTATTGGTACCATTTGAAAGGAAACACTTTGAAGTTTGTGGAAATGTGAAATTAATGTAGAAGAATATAACACAATAGATCTGGTAAAAGACAATACCATCATAAATGAAATGCAA
Source organism: Salvelinus sp. IW2-2015 (assembly GCF_002910315.2). NCBI lineage: Eukaryota > Metazoa > Chordata > Actinopteri > Salmoniformes > Salmonidae > Salvelinus > Salvelinus sp. IW2-2015. The sequence continues at coordinate 8,200 of NW_019944852.1, read as the reverse complement.
GAGAAAGTCCATTATGTATTATTCCAGCCCAGGCGCAATTTAGATTTTGGCCACTGGATGGCAGCAGTGTATGTGCAAAGTTTTAGACTGATCCAATGAACCATTGCATTTATGTTCAAAATGTTGTATCAAGACTGCCCAAATAATTGGTTTATTAATAACTTTTCATGTTCATAATTGTGCACTCTCCTCAAACAATAGCATGGTATTATTTCACTGTAATAGCTACTGTAAATTGGACAGTGCAGTTAGATTAACAAGAATTTAAGCTTTCTGCCAATATCGGATATGTCTATGTCCTGGGAAATGTTCTTGTTACTTACAACCTCATGCTAATCACATTAGCCTACGTTAGGTCAACCATCCTGCGTGGGACCCACCGATCTGGTAGAGGTCAACCAAAAAGTTATAGAAGGTTACTACCTCTCTCTCTCTCTCTTTTTCTCTCCTCTCCTCTTCCTCTCTCTCTTTTTCTCACTTTCTCTTCCTCTCCTCTTCCTCTCTCTCTTTCTCTCTCTTTCTCTCTTCCTCTCCTCTCTCTCTCTCTCTCTCTCTGTATCTCTCTCTCTCTCTCTCTTCCTCTCCCCCCTCTCTCTCTTCCTCTCCTCTTTCTCTCTCTCTCTGTATCTCTCTCTTTCCCGTCTTCTCCTCTATTTTAGGAATGTGTGTTTGTGTGGAACAGGATACGTCTGTAATAACAGGGGAGAGGACTTTACACCCGGAGAAACAGCCAGGTGACTTTAGAGAGGCCGAGCATGGAGTTCAACAAATTCACAGTTTCAAACGTCCCTCCCAGAACAGAATAAAGAGTAATAGTAGTATTAGTAATGGTCGTAGCAGTACTGCAGATACGTACCAGTAGATTCATGTGTGAAATCCATATAGCTGAGAGAAATTATTAACTGTCTGTCTGTCATTGGCAAAGATATCCATGATCTCTGATGATTGAAATGTCAAATACTGTTTCCAGGACAATTTAAATGTGTAGAAATTGACTTTGTGATCTGTGGGATTCACCCTGTATTCTTCTGTCAAAGTCGTGTACAGGGTGAAACTGAGAATATTCCCCTTAGCTCTAAACAGTGGTGACGCCGAACAAGATTCAACATTTTTCAAGCTTTATTAGTTGTATGTACAGGATACACACGGTTATACATCGTCCAATGAAATGCTTACTGGCAGGTTTCTTCTGGACAATGCAACAATAAGAAATATTATAAGAAAACAAACAAAGTAAATGTCTCAGTGGAATAAATGTTTAAGCATCAGTATAATACCTGTCTCTTATACACATCTAGATGTGTATAAGAGACAGGTAAAATAGAATAAACATTTTAAACAAGTATAATACAGGAAGGTACAATTTATAGTCTAATATTTACACGTGTTTTAAGGGCAGGTGGGGATGGGGGGGGGGGGGGGGCAATATAATAACAGGCTGGTAGCAGTAGTTGTGATGTGTGTGGAACGTGTGTGTGTGTCTGTGTGTGTGTGTGTGTTTGTGTGTGTGTGTGTGTGTGGTTGTCTGAAATCAGTATTCTTAAAACAGTCCTGCAGCATTGAGTCTGCCTCCTCTGTCCAGTGCCTCACTATCCTTGTGAAGGTGGCTCCCTCTCGAGTTGGTGATTTTAGGCGGGGATTAGGAACAGAGAGACGTGATCTGATTGGCCGAAATGGGGGGTGGGGGATGGCTTTGTCACAGATGTTTGTAATTATTCAGCACGTTGTTTCCTCTCGTGGGGCAAGATTTATTTTGGAAGAATTTGTTTTAGACGTGTTTGGTTGAAGTCTCCCCTTACGATAAAGACTGCTTCCGGGTGCTAGGTTTATTGCTGGCTAATATTTTTGTACAGTTCGCTGAATGCCGCCTTGATGTTTGCTTTGGCGGTATGTACACAGCTGTGATTTTTATTTATTCATTTAACCTTTATTTAACTAAGCAAGTCAGTTACGAACAAATTCTTATTTACAATGACGGCCTACCCCGGCCAAACCCGGACGACGCTGGGCCAATTGTGCACCGCCCTATGGGACTCCCAATCACGGCCGGATGTGATTTCGCCTGGATTCGAACCAGGGACTGTAGTGATGTCTCTTGCACTGAGATATGTAGTGCCTTAGACCGCTGAACCACTCGTAGCTCAAATCAAATCAAACTTGGTGATAATAACACAAGTGAATTCCCTCGGCATATAGTGAGCTTGGCATTTTAGCATCAGAAAGTCCAAGTGGACAAGAACAGGAGCTCAAGATGTTTTCAACTTCAGTACACCAGTCTGATGAGGAAGCACCTCCCCCCCAACTCTTACCAGAAGCCGCCGTTCGATCCAAACGGAAAATGGAAAAGCTGTCTGGTTGATTAGCAAAGTCGAGTATATTGTCCATAAGCCATGTCCCTGTAAAAAACAAAACAAAGACACAGCGTTCCCTGATGTCAGTCTCCGATTGAAGCCTTGCTCTGAGTTATTTTCCAGTGATTAGACATTAGCCATCAGAGGATACTAGGAAGAGGTCTTTTCAGTTTGGAGTCCCCCTTTCCTTCCTCTACTTCGTCGCCGGCGGTCAGTCAGTTCCCTCGTGGTCATGGCCTTGTACTGTATATTTATTTCATAAATGTTGTAACATTGGGTTGCGTTCTCCTGCTCAGATGTTGTATGCCACTTAATCGACTGTGCTGTCAGGCACCTGATTGCATCAACATTTGAAGTGATTAGCTGATACTTAAAACTTCTTAKGGATCRGCGTCCAACGGGACAGTTGTAAATCATGCAGAGCGTTATGTCAAGATCAYAGATTTTAGAGAAACAACAAATGTCGGTACATATAAGTGTCTTATATCGTCTGAAAGCTTAAATTCTTGTTAATATAACTGCACTGTTCAATTTACAGTAGCTATTACTGTGAAAAATTGCCATGCTATCGTTTGGGGAGAGCTCCTAACAACAAAACACTTTTTTCACTGCAATAGGTTTGATAAATTCACCTCTGAARGTGAAATGTGTACGTACATTCTGAAATCTTGCCCTGATTTATCATCCAAAGGRTCCCAGAGATAACATGAAGTGTCGTTTTGTTAGATAAAATCMTTTYTCAWATCCTAAAAAGGTCCATATAGCATGCACGATCGATTTTGTATTTCCACTCGTTCAATTTGCAAAGAAAGGAATCTGTGAAAATCTTACCCTTAACCTTGTTTCAACGAGTCAAATCACGTTCGTATTTATTCCTCAAAGATCCTAGAATGTAACAAGACTTCACTATATCATTAGGGGTGTAGTGTATCCTATAGGACACCATATTTGGTCAGAGAGCGACTCCTTCATGGCACGCSGATGACGCGTGCGGCCATCACTTGAACGACTGTATCTTTGTCAAATAAGTACCAATCAGGGTCAAACAAAGCTAGCTAGATAGCCAATGAGCTGGGCTTTACGCGAGTATCCGAAACCCTGTGTCTGTCGCAAAATGTAGGTGCTAACCTTTTGCGACAGCATGCCTTTTCCTTTTGGATGAAAATTATAAGAATATTCAGAGTTATGAAGTTATGAAAACTGGTTGTTTTGCAAATGTTGAACTTATAATATGGCTACTAATACTGGAAAAGCTAAATCAAAGTCCAAGTATACAGATTTGAYGATATTCTTGCAGAAAAATATAATATTAATGTTTCTGTCTCCTTACCTGGGTGACTTCACACTAAATGTACCTGGGTGACTTCACACTAAATGTACCTGGGTGACTTCACACTAAATGTACCTGGATGACTTCACACTAAATGTCACGGAGAACGCTCATACTTCAAGTTATCCGTCTGAAACTTTGCACATACACTGCTGCCATCTTGTGGACACCATCGGAATTACATCCAGAGTGATGGCTTGAACAGGGACCTTTCTGCTGCATTTCAAAGATGGTGGTAGGGGGAAAAAATTGTTGTTTTTTTCTTTGTATTTTCTTCTACCACATCTATTGTGTTATATTCTCCTACATTCAATTCACATTTCCACAAACTTCAAAGTTTTTCCTTTCAAATGGTACCAAGAATGTGCATATCCTTGCTTCAGGTCCTGAGCTACAGGCAGTTAGATTTGGTATGTAATTTCAGGTTTAAAAAAATGTAAAAAGGGGGTTATCCCTAAGAACTTTTCAAGTCCATATCCAGCAGTTGAAAGATCTGGAGTCAGCATTGGCTGGACAGAGGAGTGTGTCCATTCTCAAAAACACACAGCTTGTGATGCAGCTTGATAGCCTAACGAGGAAGCTAGTTAACCTGATTAGCCTAACGAGGAAGCTAGTTAACCTGATTAGCCTAACGAGGAAGCTAGTTAACCTGATTAGCCNGGGAAAGCCTCAGACCCAGCACAGACCCAGCTCAGACCCAGCTCAGACCCTCCAGGACCAGTACGGGGATAGCCTCAGAGTCGGACGCCCAGGCTTCGCTTACATTAAGCCCTGTCACCAGCAGGATGACTCCAGGACCAGTGTTGTGGGCTCTGGCCCTTCTAGCGACCGTGGCAAGCCAGGAGTATGAGAACCGTATGGAGAGCCATATTGACCGCTCTATCCCCTGGATCCACACCTTCCGCCAGGGGTTCAACTTCCAGTGTCCCCACGGAGAGGTGCTGGTGGCCCTGCAGAGCGTCTTCAGTGAGAAGGAAGGGTCCGACCGCCTCTGGGCCTTCGAGTGCCAGCAGACTCCCACCACCCTGGGGCATCCCACAGAGTGCTGGTGGGACGACACCAACCGTGCCGGGATGGAGTGGTAGGTCCCCGATGCCATCTCTGGTCATCTGTGTCTCTCTTTCACCTCTCTGTAGTTTGACCTCTGTGACCTCTGGGCTTTCTGTGCCCTGATCCTTGTCTAGAAGTGTCATGTTTACACTGGTATCCAGTTATCTCTAATCTCTATAGATGTGATGTTACCCTGTGGTGTGAATCTTCTCTGGTTATCTCTAATCTCTATAGATGTGATGTTACCCTGTGGTGTGAATCTTCTCTGGTTATCTCTGTAGATGTGGAGGTACCCTGTGGTGTGAATCTTCTCTGGTTATCTCTAATCTCTGTAGATGTGTGATACTGTTTGCTGGAAGCAAGTTAGGGGTGCCCTTTGTAGTGTGTTCTCTGTAGTGTGTTCTCCGGTCGTCTGATACGTGGCACGCTCTGGGCTGACCATCTGCATCCTCTCTGTCCTCCTCTGATCTCTATCGATGTAAGATGTGCTGAAAACAAAGGCTGCAGCTGGAACGAGCTAATTGGATGGGTGAGGAGAGTCAAATTTGGTAATTGATAATTATGGACAGTTTATTTCCCCTCTGGGCTGAGTTGTAAAAGCCTCAGTCTCAGCACCAGGATGACTGAATGTTCTATCCTATTGGTTTCTATGTCGGGAAAGTCTGAGCTTAGATGGGATTTAAGGAGAGACCGTTTTATTGTCCTTTTAAGTCCCTCACTGATCCATGTCCATAGAGGAGCCTCTCTAGCGTGAATCATCACGTTTACATTATGCTTAGGTTTACGTTTATTTAAACATCTTGGTACATAAATATCTAAAACAGTGAATTGGAGTGCTTTATGATCAACAGAGACTGATATGAAGACTCTTGAAAAAATGTGAATCCTTTATTCTGAAAAGATGGGAGGCAGGATGACAGAGAGCCATCACATAGTCTTCAGAGAGCCATCACATAGTCTTCAGAGAGCCATCACATAGTCTTCAGAGAGCCATCGCCTAGTCTTCAGAGAGCCATCACATAGTCTTCAGAGAGCCATCGCCTAGTCTTCAGAGAGCCATCACATAGTCTTCAGAGAGCCATCGCCTAGTGTTCAGAGAGCCATCGCCTAGTGTTCAGAGAGCCATCACATAGTCTTCAGAGAGCCATCACATAGTCTTCAGAGAGCCATCACATAGTCTTCAGAGAGCAATCACATAGTCTTCAGAG
>NW_019944852.1:0-2156 GCF_002910315.2 Salvelinus sp. IW2-2015 | reverse complement strand
CCATTCACATCAGTCTTCAGCGAGCATGCACAGTCTAAGAGAATCATCTTCAGAGAGCAATCACATAGTCTTCAGGAGCAATCACATAGTCTCAGAGAGCAATTCACATAGTCTCAGAAGAGGCAATACATAGTCTTCAAGAGCAATCACATAGTCTTCAGAGAGCCATCACATAGTCTTCAGAGCCATCACATAGTCTTCAGAGAGCCATCACATTGTCTTCTACTGAGCACGGTAATTCTAAAACCACTGAAGAGGTCCATGATGAAGGGTTAGAGAGACACGTGGCCTAGGGCAGGCAGGCGAGAGACCAGATATAGTCACACACACGCACGTACGCACACACACACACACACACACACACACACACACACACACACACACACACACACACACACACACACACAGTCCTAGGAGGACGTTAGGTCAGTGTGTGTCATCTGTCAGGTGCCAAACACATTCTCTCTGCCACGGGACATTCAATTAAACTCAACATGATTTACTGTTCTGTTTATGACTGAAATGTTGCAGCCTCAACTCACAGCGACAAGTTATTTCCGTACAATGGAGGTTATTACTCTATGCTCCAAACGAATGAAAACAATACCCCCCCCCTCCCCCTCCTACGTCCGCGAGGAACATCATTGACTCGTTAGTGGATGACATCATTGTTCTAGAGAGTAGGAAGCAGTATGTTCCTTGGAACACTACCCGTTTTATATTGATCTTGGTACGTCCCAAATGACATTCTGTCCCCCTACATATTTAATCTATTTATTATATTTGATCCTTGTGTTTCTGTTAACTCTGTGTTCTTTCTGTCTGCGTTGTTGGGAACGGCCCGTCGTCTATACGTATTGTTTACCAACCATGTGTCAAATACAATTGGATTGGATTTGACATAGTGCACTACTTTTGACCAGAGCACTATGGACCCTGGTGAAAAGTAGTACACCACATAAGTGAGACGGAGCCAGTTGGGACACGCAACAATGTAGCTACTCTACTGGTGACTACTGGTGAATCTACTGGTGACTCTACTGGTGGTGACTCTACTGGTGACTCTACTGGTGACTCTACTGGTGACTCTACTGGTGACTCTACTGGTGGTGACTCTACTGGTGACTCTACTGGTGACTATACTGGTGAACTCTAAGCTGGTGGTGACTCTACTGGTGACTCCTACTGGTGACTCTACTGGGTGTGATCTACTGGTGACTCTTTACTGGTGGTGACTCTACTGGTGACTCTACTGGTGGTGACTACTGTGACTCTACTGGTGACTCTACTGGGTGGTGACTCTACTGGTGACTCTACTCTGGTGACTCTTAACTGGTGTGACTCTACTGGTGACTCTACTGGGTGGGTACTCACTGGTTGGTGACTCTACTGCTGAAACTCTACTGGTGGGACTCTACTGGTGTGACTCTACTGGTGACATCTTACTGCGGGTGACTCTACTGGTGACTCTACTGGTGGTGACTACGTGGTGACTCTACTGGTGACTCTAAACTGGTGGTGACTCTACTGGTGACTCTACTGGTGACTCTACTGGTGGCGACTGGTGGTGACTCTAAACTGGTGACTCTACTGGTGACTCTACTGGTGACCTCTACTGGTGGCTGACTCTACTGGTGACTCTACTGGTGTGACTCTACTGTGACTCTACTGGTGACTACTGGGTTACTTTACTGGTGGTGACTCTACTGCTGTGACTCTACTGGTGGTGACTATTCTACTTGGTGGACTCTAACTGGTGGTGACTCTACTGTGTCGGTGGTACTCTACTGCTGGTGGCTTACATGGTGGTGACTCTACTGGTGATCTCTAACTGGTGGTGACTCTACTGGTGGTGACTCTACTGGTGAACTCTACTGGTGGTGACTCGACTGGGCGACTTAACTGGTGACTCTACTGGTGACTCTACTGGTGACTCTTAACTGGTGGTGACTCTATGCTGGTGAGGACTCTACTGGTGGTGACTCTACTGGTGACGTGATCTACTGGTGGTGATCTCTACTGGTGACTCTAGCTGGGTGACTACTGGTGACTCTACTGGTGACTCTACTGGTGACTCTCGCTCTACTGGTGACTCTACTGGCTGGTGACTACTGGTGACTCTACTGCTGGTACTACTGCTGCTTGGTGACTAACTG
>NW_019944851.1:52832-59658 GCF_002910315.2 Salvelinus sp. IW2-2015 | reverse complement strand
ATTGAGGTATAAAAATTTAAAATGTTAAAATATTAGATGTTTTTTTGTTTTGTTGCCTTACTGCAATTTGCCCATACAAACGCATTTAATAACAGATTCACTACATGGAACAACAGATAGTCCCCCCAAAGAATCTAAAGGAAGTTTGTTCTGAAGTTTCTGTCCTATATCTGAGAGATATACTGTAAACTATATATATATGTTTTTTGTTTTTTTTTCATGTATAACCCCTTATTTTGGCACTAAACAGTCTAAGCCCTGTCTAAACCGGGGTTCTACTAAGCTATATGGAATTGTTTTAAGAAGGTCATACCATGGATCATTATTCTATTTGATTTAGAATTTTAAGACCCCTTGAAGTATCAAAAATGTAATTTTTTTACAAAATTATTTGATGAATAATTTTAATTTTGCCTTACTGCTATTAGCCCATACAAACGCACTGTGTAACATATTCACTACATGGAACAACATAGTCCCCCCCCAAAAAAAAATAATTAGGTATTAAGATGTAGCCTAAGAGGGAAACCTAGCCAGTGATTGTAGTGTTTACACTGACCTGAGTGTTGTTGAGCAGACTGGAGAATTAACTGAGACTCTCATTGTGACTTTGCAGAAGAAAACTTACCAGCATGACAACACACCAGTTGAGGACWCCTCTGTAGTTTCTGTAACCACTGGCAGAGCTCAGCAGGGACTCCTGCAACCTGTGGCAACTGAGGCGTGAAGAGACATGGGATAGCTTGAATACGTGCACACTCATTTACTGTACTGTACTACAGCTATAGTTAACTGATCTGAAARACCCTTCCCAAATGACGTCCGCAACACACCACCGACTTCCCTTCGAGATTTGAATGTTTTAAATGTACCCCTTTTTTATCACCAATTTGACATATGGCCTATTGGACCAGCATTGGTGACATATAGACAATGCGAAGTGGTTTTAAAAGTACATCATTAATTCTACGCCATTATAAATAACTGTTCATAAGGGACAATTGCACAAGTGGGTGAAGTAATAAATACAGCCGCGATCTGTTTTCCCTGGCATAAATTCACCCCACTATAACGACACGTCTGGGTTTTGTTAGTTTATGTCTCACCTCTGTCTATCACTAGGAACATTTATTCGTTTCTTCCTTTCTTTTGACGTGGTAGAAGGCAAATCGGACACATTTCGCGTCGTTACCATGTTGCCGCTGCCACCGTGGCCGTTAATACTCTCATCAACCGCTGACCGCCCATTCACTTGTTTCAAAGTAACACATTTTCCAGTGGATATAGTGGCTCTTCTTTTGCGGATAAGGGCCCCTGTTTCTTCCATGATATCGCCAATCTTCAGAGCTCTAGATGAATTTGACGTCTAGCCTACTTTGCAGGCAGCTATAACACATGCCCACTATTGCCAAACATCACACTGTCAGACAGAGCAAGAGGAAGTTGGGATTGCAAAACGCGATACTGTCAATAACTGTATGGATACTGTAGTTGTAGTAGGCAGCAGGCAACAGTTCCGTATTGACTGTYTACGTAAGAATGTGGCGTGGTGGAACAGAACCGTGGAGGAGTGGCAAGTCTGACGACACTGGTTGGACTGCTGCCAGTTATGAAGGTGAGGGCTATTGGTAAGTTTGTACGGAACAGATCGCAATTTATGGAGGGAGGGTGGGTCCAAATAGGAGAGGGTTGTTCAACTTTTTGTGTTGCTTGGGGATAGTTTTATTGGGCACATGGGAGGCTAGTATGTTTTCTTCCTGGTTAACGTTCACACTTTTGTAGGTTTTACTATATAATGTCTTCCATATAGCCAAATGTCCTCATCTGCTTGCATGCGCCCCCTTACAAGGTGTTTTGGTACTTCCCTTATGTGCTATAGGCTTTTCAGTTTTCCATGTGCTTCCTTTTGCATACAGGTCAGTATAGTCTACACCTAAACATTAGGGGTCAACAAGGGTTCTTCTAAGATCCAAATGTTTCAGTTGGGGAGTTAGGTTCCTGCAAGAACCCGCACCAACTAAGGAGGTTCCTCGATGAACCCCTCCTCATATGGGGTTCTTTGAAGAACCTTAGGGTTCTTGACACTGAAAATGGCCCCCAAAAGGTTCTTCCAAGAACCCCATATGAGGTGGGGTTCATTGAGGAACCTCCTTAGTTGGTGGGGGTTCTGTGCAGGAACTAACTGCCCAACTGAAACATTTGAATTGAAAGGACAGCAGGTGTAGACACTTAACTGAAAAATGTAAAGATTTAGGGTAAGTTGTTCGTTGTAGATCTAAGTTGATATTGTTTTATGATGATCCATCAATCTTTCCAAGTAGTTGTGCAAATCTTTAAAAAATGGACACAACCAATGGATATCAATCATCAACACAGAGGTATAGAATATGTATGCATAACAATATGTTGAAGGCTAGCTGTTTAGGGTGCAGATGACTGAACTGCTCATGTTTGTACATTTAACATTTACATTTAAGTCATTTAGCAGATCGCCTCTTATCCAGAGCGACTTACAAGTTGGTGCATTCACTCTTATGAATGCCAGTGGAACAACCACTTTACAATAGTGCATCTAACTCTAAGGGGGGGGGGGGGGTTAGAAGGATTTACTTATCCTATCCTAGGTATTCCTAAAGAGGTGGCGTTTCTGTGTCTGCAGGTATACAGACAAGGAGGCATACTAAGAGTATGTCAATACGTCTCATTAATATCCACATAAAAGGTCTATCATTATGGACAAGGTATGTGTATGAAAAGCATTATCAAAACAGTTTTTTTCATTCACATTTACCACAACAAAGGTAATGGATACCTGTCAGGGTTTGGCTATGTTTTGGGTTAATCATCTGTATAAGGTATTCCCAAACTGGGGGTATGCACAATGCTGTCGGTGGTACGCCAAATAAAAATGTGATTCACATTTAAAAATAATAATAATAATAATAAAATAAAAAATGTCTTCTCATTTTAAAACAGTACATTTATATTTTCCAACGGGGCTATACATTTGGGTGAGGCTTTTTTTCTCGTCTGAGTAGCCTCGTTTCAGTGCCAAAAATAAAATTAAACCTTCTAGTGTTCAGCGAAATAACAACACAATGTCAAATACAGGTAGCCTAGTCAAATAATTACATTAACCATTATTCTCTCGCGGGAATTCCACTAACAGTCCGTATGTAGCCAAACCTAGCTGCTGCTCATGTTGGTATCTGTAATGAATGCGCAAAAGCCATGACAGGGAGACATAGTGGAGTGGTAACGCACATGCAAGCAGTGGCTCCCAACGCCACTTGGGTACACTGCAGCATCCACCGAGAGAGGCTCTTGTTGCCAAGGGAATGCCTGACAGCTTGAAAGACGTTTTGGACACTACAGTGAAAATGGTTAACTTTGTTAAAGCAAGGCCCCTGAATTTTCGTGTATTTTCTGCACTATGCAATGATATGGGCAGTGACCATGTAACGCTTTTACAACATACAGAAGTGAGCTTGTTATCAAGGAGCAAAGTATTGACAAGTTTTTTTAAATTGAGAGACGAGCTTAAAGTTTTCTTTACTGACATAATTTTCACTTGTCTGACCGCTTGCATGATGACAAGTTTCTCACACGACTGGCCTATCTGGGTGATGTTTTTTCTCCCCTGAATGYTCTGAATCTAGGATTATAGGGACTCTCGCAACTATATTCAATGTGCGGGACAAAATTGAGGCTATGATTAAGAAGTTGGAGCTCTTCTCTGTCTGCTTTAACAAGGACAACACACAGGTCTTTCCATCATTGTATGATTTTTTTGTGTGAAAATGAACTCAAGCTTACGGACAATGTCAAATGTGATATAGCGAAGCACCTGAGTGAGCTGGGTGCACAATTACGCAGGTACTTTCCCGAAGCGGATGACACAAACAACTGGATTCGTTATCCCTTTCATGCGCTGCCTCCAGTCCACTTACCGATAACTGAACAAGAGAGCCTCATCGAAATTGCAACAAGCGGTTCTGTGAAAATTGAATTTAATCAGAAGCCACTGCCAGATTTCTGGATTGGGCTGCGCTCAGAGTATCCTGCCTTGTCAAATTGCGCTGTTAAGACACTGATGCCCACGTTGCAACCACGTACCTATGTGAGAGTGGATTCTCGGCCCTCATGAAAGCTAAATACAGGCACAGACTGTGTGTGGAAAATGATTTAAGACTGAGACTCTCTCCAATACAACCCAACATTGCAGAGTTATGAGCATCCCTTCAAGCACACCCTTCTCATTAACCTGTGGTGAGTTATTCACAATTTTCAATGAACAAATTAAGTTTTATAAGTAAGATGGTTAAATAAAGAGCAAAAATATTCATTATTATTATATTTTTATTTGTGCCCTGGTCCTATAAGAGCTATTTGTCACTTCCCACGAGCCGGGTTGTGGCAAAAACTCACACTCATTCTTATGTTTAATAAATGTATTGTATAGTGTGTGTGTGGCAGGCTTACAATGATGGCAAAAAACAACATTTGAGAGTGCGCTGTCCCTGGTGCTAGAGGGGGTACGCAGCTGGAGGTTGAACGTTTGAAGGGGTACGGGACTATAAAAAGTTTGGGAACCATTGATCTGTATAATTACTATTTTTTGGATTCATAGACTTCACCCTCCCTACACCTCTGATGAATATAACAGGTAACCTGTTCGATCACCATCCACTGCAAACCATTCTGACTATGGATWCGGAGAACATCAACACATCAACATCAACACGCCAGAGGATAAACCCATTGGACTTGGGGCTCTGCTGGGAGTTTACCTCATATTTAGATTTTTTTATTCTGCTTTTCCACAAAAATCATAATAAACACTGACAACTAAAATATTGTTGTTATTGTTATGAGTATTATTATTGATAATAATATTAAGGGAGGGGGATAGTTAAAACATTAACCCCCAAAGTGTATTCGAAAGGTTCTTTGAGTATCCATTAAAAGTATTTTTTTGAAGAACCCTTTTAAAGGGTTCTTTGAAGAACTTATCGGGGTTCCCCCACAGTTTCAATTTGAAGAACCCCTAAAGTATACTCCASGATCCTTTTATTTTTAGATTTTACCAGTCTAATGTGTTTCCTGCTGTCTGTACACCATTCATAGTGACAATAGTGSTAGGMGGATGTTTGTCCAGATCTGCAATAGGCTAACTAGCAATAKTACCACATATAGAAGCATTCAAAGCTGCAACAATGTTTAATATGACTCCACAAGAGCAAATAGGAATAGCTGATAGGCAGCGGACAGGCCATGTGCATCATTGCACATGAAAGAACAGTGAAGACATGAAACATGCAGCTCAAAAACCTCCCCTGTTAATCTTGTTTAGGGACAATACAGTTAGGGGAAGAAAGAGAGGGATGTAGTGTGGGGCACAAGTTAAACGAGAATAAGGAAAGTAAAGAGCTGAATAAAGAAAACACAGTAAAACTGCTACCTGTGTACTGCTTGACGGTTTTGACTGCCAGCACATACAGAGAGACCAAGTGTACAGAAGTGGCTAGAGCTCCCTTGTTATAGTGTAAATGTCTTTTAGAATAGCGCAAAAGCCGATGTGCTGGCTGAATGTTTCATTTCCATTTGGATGCAGACGTTGTGGTGGTCTCCTCTGGACCAGATATTTGTGAAGAAAAGCCCGTCTGTGGATATGATGGTTTCATATGTCATGTGTGATCGAGTGTGTGGGATTCTGCCTCTGGGACAGATTGTAGAAAAGCCCTGTGCTGATGTATGATGGTCTGCTGACTCGGCCTCCTATCATTTGTGACTCAGAAGATTGTTCTGTGAGCGGTCATAAGTCTCTCATCTCTCGCGTCACATGAATTCGTGAGTAATGTAGACATACTGATGAACATAAATGATAAGGTGATCAAGATGCCATTTGAGGAAGTCACGTCTGAGAGTGACTCGGTCGCACGTTACGTCACACACTCTGGATGCGGGATTGCTAGAGTGTTGAAAAAGCACGAGATTTGCTGCTATGAATGGTGTCAGTTCAACTTACAGGATCCATTGGTCTTTGTGTTATGAGTCAGGAGCTTGCCGGCACACTACTTGTTAGCACGAGGTTATGTGCTGCTCCAAATGGGCACCTAGTGCTAGAGAGTAGTTAGTCAATTCCATTATGGTATGCAGCTCACATCAGTGGACGTCTGCTCTGCGATTCAGGTATCTAGTAGAGATGACAAGTCCGATTGAGAGCTGATGAGTAGTGCCGCTTCGATTACAAGTGGTAGTACTAGTTATTGTATGGGGTCTCACTCTCGTAGCGACCTAGACTCTGTAGAAAAAGCCCTGGTGGTAGTGAATGGTTTCATCTGAACCAGAGAGGAGATTCAGCATTTGGGTATTGGGGAGAGCTCGCTGCCTCGAGACATCGCTGTTAGTACGAGTGAAGCTGAGCCCTGCTCGCCTATGAATGGTGCTTTCATGCGATGGCGAAATACTCTAATCCACTCGGACTGGCTTCATAGAGTTAGAGTGTGGGTCTTCCCTTCTAGTGGGCCCAATCAGATTCGAAATGTCCATGAGCCAGAGAAATCGCAGAGGAACAGGTTCAAAATGTTGACAGATACAGTCGACTAAGACGCGATCGAGTCGTGTATCGGAGATGAGGGTCTCACTCGTGCTGAGATTACAGGTTCGACCTTGTAGACAGTCCACATGCCCATCGCTGATTGGTTACTGAAGTGCTTTCGATGTTCCCATCAGTGACGTGTAGATCTCAGTTTGTTGTAGAGTACTCTCTGGAAGATGGTGCAGGTTTATACAGTGTGTTAGAAAGGCACCGTAGCCAGGCGCT
>NW_019944851.1:46614-52807 GCF_002910315.2 Salvelinus sp. IW2-2015 | reverse complement strand
GTAGCAGGCCAGTCTGGCTGTAGTTTTACTTCTGATGCTGAATGTATCAGAAGTATACAGGAAAGCTTAACATGTGCTCTCCCTCCTCCAGAGGGGTCATATTCCTCAGGCACCTAGAACCTAATGCTTCAATATCGCCTAAATATTCAGAGTTATATTCAGAGACTTTTAAAATATATGATCTTTTATACAGTATGTGGCATAAACACAACCAGTCACAATGTTTTAATCTGATYAGGCTACTTCGAAAGTCTCCTGTAGGTCTGCACACCTTCATCCAAAATATCATTCCAGCATCCTCAAAATGACTTGACAWTAACCAGGTTTCCATCCAACATTTGTAATGCGAGTAAAGAAGCCTACATGTTGGATAAAAAATGTTGTGACATRATAGGTAGCATGCAGTTTATTAGGCTACAGATGAGTTATGAGGAACTTCACAGGGTGGTGAAAGTGCACAGTGAGGAGGTTGATGGAGGGTCTTATTCTGGTGACATGATGATCGATGCTTGACATTTGACAAATACAAATAATATTGCGCTTTTGTCCATAATAATCTKATCATGTAGTAGGCTATACCCGTGCTGTATCTGCAAGCTGTTGGCTAGAGTGCACGTGACAATACCAGAGTGGGCACATTCACTATACTTATGCAACATTTTTACACATTCCTTAGTGACAAAACCATCAGTAGGCCTAGAGTTGAAAATGCATGGAAATCCATTGAACTTGTATTTTTTATAAGGTACATCAGAATTTAACCTCAAAAGTTATTTTTATGTGCAGTAGGTATTTACGCACAGACTTTCACTTACAACAAGTACATTTAGTGGAAACCCAACTCTGATGGGAAAATGCGCAAGGGTTTCCATTAGCCGGAAATTGCTGCTTTTGTCTGATAAAAAAATGAAAAGCRAATACATTTAATTGTAGAGGGACAKATTGTCCAGGAGAGGCTGTCTATCATAGCCTTCACCCAAAATTCGTGCTTCAGCAACATTCTCTCACGTGAGCCTGCTGGTTAGGAGAGAGAGAGAGAAAAGAGAGAGAGAGAGGAGAGGAGAGGAGAGAGAGAGAGAGGAGAGAGAGAGAGAGAGAGAGAGAGAGAGAGAGAGAGAGAGGAAAGGGGGGAGCCCTGAAAAAGAGTAAATGCCTATAGTGAAAGCGTCCAAGGGAAATTCTAATATACAGTGTAATTCTACAATGTAGAAAATAGTCAAATAAAGAAAAAACCTTGAATGAGTGGGTGTGGTCCAAACCTTTGACTGGTTACTGTAAGTTTTAATATTGTAGTGGAAGATGAGAAGACGTGGCAAAACGCCAAATAAAGGCTCTACTGTGGCAGCTCCCTATTCAGGTAGGATGCAATTTTAGGAAACATTGTTTTTTAATACTTATTTGTTTTCATTATTATTATTGTGTATCATTGTTATTATTGTAAGCCTATTTATTAATCGAAACCCGTTTTTTTTTAAAAAACAACAGTTTTGGTTTAATTCTGTTGAAGCATTTTCATTGGCTAAATTAAATTCCATCTCTCTTTTTTAACTGTGTGCTCCATTTTTAAATGAAGATGGTTTATACAGTCGTATGAAAAAGTTTGGGCACCCTGACAATTTCCATGATTTCCATTTATAAATAATTGGGTGTTTGGATCAGCAATTTCATTTTGATCTATCAAATAACTGATGGACACAGTAATATTTCAGTAGTGAAATGAGGTTTATTGGATTAACAGAAAATGTGCCAATATGCATCAAAACAAAATTAGACAGGTGCATAAATTTGGGCACCCCAATAGAAAAATCACATCAATATTTAGTAGAGCCTCCTTTTGCTAAAATAACGCCTCTAGACGCTTCCATAGCCTCTAATGAGTGTCTGGATTCTGGATGAAGGTATTTTGGACCATTCCTCCTTACAAAACATCTCCAATTCAGTTAGGTTTGATGGTTGCCGAGCATGGACGCCCGCTTCAAATCATCCACAGAGTCTCAATGATATTCAGGTCTGGGACTGGGATGGCCATTCCAGAACATTGTACTTGTTCCTGCTGATAAATGCCCGGGTAGATTTTGAGCAGTGTTTTGGGTCGTTGTCTTGTTGAATATATCCAGCGCCGGCGTAACTTCAACTTTTGTGACTGATTCTTCAACATTATTCCCAAATCTGCTGATATTGAGTGGAATCCATGCGACCTCAACTTCCCGTACCGGCACTGGCCACACAGACCCACAGCATGATGGAACCCACCAAATTTTACTGTGGGTAGCAAGTGTTTTTCTTGGAACGCTGTGTTCTTTTGCCGCCATGCATAACGTCCCTTGTTATGACCAAATAACTCAATCTTTGTTTCATCAGTCCACACACCTTATTCCAAAATGAAGCTGGCTTGTCCAAATGTGCGTTTGCATACCTCAAGCGACTCTGTTTGTGGTTCTTCTGCATCACTCTCCCATACAGCTTCTCCTTGTGCAAAGTGCGCTGAATTGTTGAACGATGCACAGTGACACCATCTGCAGCAAGATGATGTTGTAGGTCTTTGAGGTGGTCTGTGGCTGTTTTTTGACCGTTCTCACCATCCTTCGCCTTTGCCTCTCCGATATTTTACTTGGCCTGCCACTTCTGGCCTTAACAGAAACTGTGCCTGTGGTCTTCCATTTCCTCACTATGTTCCTCACAGTGGACACTGACAGCTTAAATCTCTGCGATAGCTTTTTGTAGCCTTCCTCTAAACCATAATGTTGAACAATCTTTGTTTTCAGGTCATTTGATAGTTGTTTTGAGGCCCCCATGTTGCCACTCTTCAGAGGAGAGTCAAAGAGACACAACTTGCAATTGGCCACCTTAAATACCTTTTCTCATGATTGGATGCACTTGTCTATGAAGTTCAAGGCTTAATGAGCTCACCAAACCAATTGTGTGTTCAATTATCAGTGCTAAGTAGTTATAGGTATTCAAATCAACAGAATGACAAGGGTGCCCACATTTTTGCATAGCCTATTTTTCACATCTGATTTAATTTCATACACTTAATATTGCTACACTAAAAATCTTTGTCTGGACAATACCCAGTACTCAGCTTTTATTAGAAAATGAATGGCATGCCACTGTGATCATTTTCTGTGACGACAGAGTAAATGATTATGCAGCCTCAGAGGGTGCCACCCTGTTCATACGACTGTAAGTAGGTCTGTTGTAAAAGTACCTAACATGAGCCTATTGCTGTCATTTGTTGGCTACTGTAGACACTTACTTTGTTGGTAATTTCCTAGCCACCGTGCTTCTACCCTGCATTGCTTGCTGTTTGGGGTTTTAGGCTGGGTTTCTGTACAGCACTTCGAGATATTAGCTGATGTACGAAGGGCTATATAAAATAAACTTGATTTGATTGATAATTGCTGCAATAGAGCCTGTTCAAAAGTTTTTTTTGCTTTATTCATTCTGTTGAGCCAATTTTCTTTGTCCAAATTAAGCCAATGTTCTTGTTATAACAATTCATTTCTCAAAATCACTCAGCCTTCAAGAAAAATCGAATAAATAAAAATATTCAGGTGGTTTATGCCTACTAGTTGAAGATCCTTGACATTATCTTACATTATCTTACTTATGGGCAAAATATGATGTGTTTATGAGTTGTGAGTCCCCCTACCATCTCTGTCTAGCATGTGCACGATACTAAAATGTCAAAAATTATATTTGATTCCTGGAGCATTTAATATCCAATGCTTATCTGTACGACCTATCAAGACTGTCCATGAATGGTTGCAAAACTACATAGCCTCATATGATTCATTTTCAAAGATAAAAGTCGGCATAAAGCCTTCAGGTGAAGCCTTAAGGTGCATTCCTCTGCCCAAGAGTTGCTGACTCATGCCATATCTTACAAATAGGTTTTTTATGTAGGCTATCAGCTAACCACCTCATATGTTATAGCAATCTGTCAGTCGATGACACATTCGATGACACATTCGATGACGTGGTACGCACCCATTGGTTGATGCATGCATTGTCTGAGCAGGGGAGCGCGACCAGAATGAAGGGAGGGTTTGGTTACCGATTGTAAAATGAAGGAGGCAAAATGAACTCCGGGTTCAAAGACCAATCACAGAGGGAATAAAAAACTATACACGTCATTTGTTAATAAGTGGACTACATTTTTTCAACTCAATTTACAGATCACATTAAGTTGTGTTTAGTTTTCAAACTGTGTTTGGTCCCTGAAACCCAAGAGGACATTTTGAAGATACACAATCCTTCATGGTTTTCTTTCTGTAGAGATTATTAACCAAAGGGCCGAAACAAGTTGGCTTTACCTTTAGCAGTAAAGAAGAAGCACTTTTATTAACTTGTACTGTTCTCCAAGAGTTGCTGAGTTTTCTCTTCAGGAGTTTATGTCAGGCAACAGTTCATTGCAGTGGGCTAAATCAACAGTTCCAGATGTAATTCTCAATCAACTGAATCGATTTTCTTTTATCAGCCCTTTCTACTGGCAAGAGTAATGAGTTAGGAATGAATTACCTTGAATATACTAGGCCTACTTTTAATATGTAGCCGACATGTAACAATTGTACCCTCTCACAGTAGGCCTGGCTAAACCATCTGATTAGTAGACTACTGCACCTGTATTTGATACCATTCCACTGATTCCACAACCATTACAATGAGGCCGTCCTCCCCAAAGTTTCCTCACTTGACATGATCATGTATTCAATCCATTGATTTGATTGATATTGACACTGTAACCTTTTAGAAGAGGTGAGTCAGACAGGTTAGCACCATTGATTTGATTGATATTGACACTGTAACCNATGCATTGTCTGAGCAGGGGAGCGCGACCAGAATGAAGGGAGGGTTTGGTTACCGATTGTAAAATGAAGGAGGCAAAATGAACTCCGGGTTCAAAGACCAATCACAGAGGGAATAAAAAACGAAACACGTCATTCGTTAATAAGTGGACTACATTTTTTCAACTCAATTTACAGATCACATTAAGTTGTGTTTAGTTTTCAAACTGTGATTGGTCCCTGAAACCTAAGAGGACATTTTGAAGATACACAATCCATCATGGTTTTCTTTCTGTAGAGATTATTAACCAAAGGACCGAAACAAGTTGGCTTTACCTTTAGCAGTAAAGAAGAAGCACTTTTATTAACTTGTACTGTTCTCCAAGAGTTGCTGACTTTTCTCTTCAGGAGTTTGTCAGGCAACAGTTCATTGCAGTGGGCTAAATCAACAGTTCCAGATGTAATTCTCAATCAACTGAATCGATTTTCTTTTATCAGCCCTTTCTACTGGCAAGAGTAATGAGTTAGGAATGAATTACCTTGAATATACTAGGCCTACTTTTAATATGTAGCCTACATGTAACAATTGTACCCTCTCACAGTAGGCCTGGCTAAACCATCTGATTAGTAGACTACTGCACCTGTATTTGATACCATTCCACTGATTCCACTCCAACCATTACAATGAGGCCATCCTCCCCAATGAAGGTGCCACCAACCTCCTGTGCTACATCAGTGTGTTAGTGGAAAAGACAGACAGAGAATAAAATGCAGTTTCCTCACTTGACATGATCATGTATTCAATCCATTGATTTGATTGATATTGACACTGTAACCTTTTAGAAGAGGTGAGTCAGACAGGTTAGCACCATTGATTTGATTGATATTGACACTGTAACCNGAAGAGGTGAGTCAGACAGGTTAGCACCATTGATTTGATTGATATTGACATTGTAACCTTTTAGAAGAGGTGAGTCAGACAGGTTAGCACCATTGCATGCAGCCCTTTCAACCTCCCTGTATGAAGAAGTTATTTTTAAACGGGGCGTTTAACATTTAGAGAATAAGAGGTTTTTCAATCAATTATTCATTTTCTTTCAGTATTCAACAGCAGAGAAGGATTTACACGCTTCTGTCTGGCCCGAGTGTCATGAACAACAGTTAATGTGACCACCATATTTTGTGTTTGTCCCTTCTGTCTGGTCCGAGTGTCATGAACAACAGTTGCTCTCTTTCCCCATCTGTCAGTAGAATTCCACGTGTCGTCTTGGCTGACGTTTTCTTCAAGAACGGGCCAAAGAGATTCATTCAGTATTTTACAATTGAAAGGGGGTTGTTTCTTATGCTTTGCTGCTTAAGCTGCACCTCTCTTGCATCGAAGGCGGTGTGTCTGTCAAACAGTGTAG
>NW_019944851.1:32195-46589 GCF_002910315.2 Salvelinus sp. IW2-2015 | reverse complement strand
GTAGCGTGGATAGTTCCCAGTCCCCATCTCTTTCCTGCCTGGCCAAACAGTCAGCTTTACACATAGTGTGGATGGTTCCCCAGTCGCCATTCTCTTCTGTCTGGCCACACAGTCAGCTTTACTATAGCGTGGATAGTTCCCCAGTCCCCATCTCTTTCTGCCTGCCAAACAGTCAGCTTTACTATAGCGTGGATAGTTTCCCAGTCCCATCTCTTTCTGTCTGGCCAAACAGTCAGCTTTACTATAGCGTGGATAGTTCCCCAGTCCCCATCTCTTTCTGCCTGGCCAAACAGTCAGCTTTACTATAGTGGAAAAAACAGAAAAGAAAAAAAAGAAAAAAAACTCTAGACCACTTTTACTCCACACACAGAGACGTGTCAAAGCTCTCCCTCGCCCTCCATTTGGCAAATCTGACCATAATTCTATCCTCCTGATTCCTGCTTACAAATAAAAACTAAATCAGGAAGCACCAGTGACTCGGTCAATAAGAAAGTGGTCAGATGAAGCAGATGCTAAACTACAGGACTGTTTTGGTAGCGCACAGCTGGAATTGTTACGGGATTCTTCCAATGGCATTGAGGAGTACACCACATCAGTGACTGGCTTCATCAATAAGTGCATCGATGACGTCGTCCCCACAGTGACTATACGTACATACCCAACCAGAAGCCATGGATTACAGGCAACATCCAACCTGAGCTGCCGCTTCATGGAGCGAAACTCTAACCGGAAGCTTATAAGAAATCCTCTATGCCCTCGACAAACCATCAAACAGGCAAAGTGACAATACAGGACTAAGACGAATCATACTGTGGATGGTTCCCCAGTCCATATCATTCTGTCTGGCAAACAATCATCTTTTACTACATAGTGTGGGATAGTTCCCCAGTCCCATCTCATTCTGTCTGGCCAAACAGTCAGCTTTACTATAGCGTGGATAGTTCCCAGTCCCCATCTCATTCTGTCTGGCCAAACAGTCAGCTTTACTATAGCGTGGGATGTTCCCCAGTCCCCATCTCATTCTGTCTGGCCAAACAGTCAGCTTTACTATAGTGTGGATGGTTCCCAGTCCCCCTCTTCTGTCTGGCCAACAGTCAGCTTTACTATAGCGTGGATGGTTCCCAGTCCCATCTCATTCTGTCTGGCAACAGTCAGCTTTACATAGTGTGGATAGTTCCCAGTCCCATCTCATTCTTGTCTGGCCAAACAGTCAGCTTTACTATAGTGTGGATAGTTCCCCAGTCCCCATCTCATTCTGTCTGGCCAACAGATCAGCTTTACTATAGTGTGGATGGTTCCCCAGTCCCCACCTCCATTCTGTCTGGCCAAACAGTCAGCTCTACTATAGCGTGGGATAGTCGGTCAAACAACATCATTAGAGGAGACAGCACATAAAGGAAATGAAAGAACATTTCCTCAGGGCAGAACATCAAATACGGTCTGCTTGAGATACAAAGACCATTGCCAGTGAGTGTGCCTTTAAATGTTTTGGAACTTGCCCTATTTTAGGAGGCAGAAAATTGGCTGTTGCATTCTCATTTGTCTGACCACTTTGCTGAGTGGAACCTCCTCAGACGGATAAACTGCCCTGAAGAGAAAAAGAATTTGCCCAGACGTCACAGGTGTACTGTACCATAGCACATAACCATGATGAAACACAACTGTTATTCACCACACAGAATGAAAGACGATGGCAACTAAGGCAGTCCACTAGCCAGCTATCTATAATACTAAAACAGTCAACTAGTCAGCTATAGGTCAACTCAGACAGTCAACCAGCTAGGGATAGGTCAACTCAGACAGTCAACCAGACAGCTATAGGTCACCTCAGACAGTCAACCAGACAGCTATAATCACTCAGACAGTCAACCAGACGACATTAAATACTAAGACAGTAACCAGCCAGCTATAGGTCAACTCAGACAGTCAACCAGACAGCCATCTATAATACTAAGACAGTCAACCAGCCAGCTATAGGTCAACTCAGACAGTCAACCAGACAGCCATCTATAATACTAAGACAGTCAACCAGACAGCCATCTATAATAGTGGAACAGCTAAATCAGTGCATGTATTTTCAAACTCAGTCAACAACTACTAATTAGATCAACAAAACACTAAGATGAAGCAATATTTTGATGAAGTAAGAAATCTATTGCGTAAACAGATTATGTAATCAGGTGGGAGGGAGAGAGAGCACCACTCGTCCTTTTTTCTGAAGGGTCTTTCTGGGCTGCATTGGATAAGAGACAGCTCTATATAAGCTTACTCACAAAGCATGTTTCCAGGTTGCACCTCTCTCTGTCTGCCCTGCCTGCCTGAGAAGAAAGAGTGTAGCAGAGCAGAGGAGTCTTGACTGAACTGTGGAAGTGCTGACACCATGCCACTTGTGATGCCTAATATCAGTCTGCCGGGATCTCTACTGAGATAAACTAGCTTTTGGTCACTAATGATTCTGAATAAATGTGGCATCTTCTTGATTAAGGACCTGTGTCTTTTCTCCTGTGTTAGAATGAGTAATTTCCCCAAACAACTTCATTACACCCCAAGGACAAACTCTCCGCACCCCATACTTCAACACTGTCCTTGCCACCTTGTAAACAACCCCAGGCACAGTGCTGGTGCCTACACTGTTTTGACAGACACACGCCTTCGATGCAAGAGAGGTGCAGCTTAAGCAGCAAAGCATAAGAAACAACCCCTTTCAATTGTAAAATACACATAAACTGTTGTTCATGAACTCGGACCAGACAGAAGGGACAAAACACATAAATGTTGTGGTCACATCAACTGTTGTTCATGACACTCGAACCAGACAGAAGGGAAAACACAAAATGTTGTGGTCACATTAACTGTTGTTCATGACACTCGAACCAGACAGAAGCATGTAAATCCATCTCTTGCTGTTGAATACTGAAAGAAAATGAATAATTGATTGAAAAACCTCTTATTCTCTAAATGTTAAACGCCCCGCATATCAAAAAATAACTTCTTCATACAGGGAGGTTGAAAGGGCTGCATGCAATGGTGCTAACCTGTCTGACTCACCTCTTCTAAAAGGTTACAGTGTCAATATAATAATCAAATCAATGGTGCTAACCTGTCTGACTCACCTCTTCTAAAAGGTTACAGTGTCAATATCAATCAAATCAATGGTGCTAACCTGTCTGACTCACCTCTTCTAAAAGGTTACAGTGTCAATATCAATCAAATCAATGGTGCTAACCTGTCTGACTCACCTCTTCTAAAAGGTTACAGTGTCAATATCAATCAAATCAATGGTGCTAACCTGTCTGACTCACCTCTTCTAAAAGGTTACAGTGTCAATATCAATCAAATCAATGGTGCTAACCTGTCTGACTCACCTCTTCTAAAAGGTTACAGTGTCAATATCAATCAAATCAATGGATTGAATACATGATCATGTCAAGTGAGGAAACTTTGGAGGAGGACGGCCTCATTGTAATGGTTGTGGAATCAGTGGAATGGTATCAAATACAGGTGCAGTAGTCTACTAATCATTGGTTTAGCCAGGCTACTGCTATAGTAAAGCTGACTGTGTGGCCAGACAGAAAGAGATGGGGACTGGGGAAACATCCACACTATGGTAAAGCTGACTGTTTGGCCAGACAGAATGGGATGGGGACTGGGGAACTATCAACACTACAGTAAAGCTGTCTGTAGGCCTACAGTATATGCTGGGTTTATAACATAGTGTGGTCTGAGCCTTATACTAGGAATTTAGTTTGAGGAGTTGATGAAGTAACTCAGTTCAACTCAGCAAAGCAAGTACAATGAAAGTGGCTCACCGAACAAATCTTTCAGATCTAACCTTATCTGGGGCAGGCTAACTCAGTGCTAACTCCATTATCCTGATTGGAGTTGCTGCAGTTCTGGTTTGTCTGGAACCAGACTTGCCATAATAATTGATTCGGGAGATTTCTGTGCATGAGCAGTATTTTTTATTTTTTGTAGCTGCTGCCCAGTTTTTTTCTGCTCAGTGCTCCCACTGCTCTGCTGACGCTTCCCCCTCGTTTACATGGAGGACTTCATGTTGTACACTAAAGACATGTTCAAACTATGCATTCCATGTCTCAATCGCGATTTCATGTTATTTTTTCAGGAGTGGTGGTTAGGCTACATGTGGCTATGTTGTACACAAAATACATGATGACAGATTCGTAACAAAAACGTGTCTATTGTAACAGTATATTTAGGAAAGCATATCAAACACAAGCAAGACACATCCAGGCAGTTTCCCCCCCAGCAACTCTCGCTACGATATGGCAGCATAATAACTATGAAGGTTATTGTCACAAATAGTAGGCAGCCTAAGCAGTAGTTCACAAACGACATAAGTAATAATAGCGCGCCYGGCAATGCAAAACGAACTCGCCCATTGGCAGACTGGTTACTGGTCCGGATACACATTCTCGGGCTGTATTATAATACAATAAGGACAGCACTGATAAACGCCTATTTCAAGCCATAGCCTATTGCACTTGCAAGATAACTATTATTTTATTTTGATTTCGGCACAAATTAAACTGTGGCACTGACATGCCGATGGATTGTTGTTTCAGCATGTCRGAATGAAGAGTTCGACCTGCCACGTGTGACATGCACGCGCAGATATAAGCCTGCTGGAGTCAGCTGGCAGGTGGACCAGAAATATCTACTGTCACAGTACGGAGGAAGCCTGAGCTGGAATGTGAAGCTAAATGAAGCTGAGTAGATCTAGCTTGATTCTCAGTATACCCCTCAGGTCACAGTCTTTGACCAAATGTATTTAKATTMTTCATCTCCAGCAGACCAGCAGTGRCTGAATAAACCTCCCTTAGCAATTGCTCACCCATGGCGCTTCGATATGTGCAACCCAACACACATTTTAATGTACAGTGCACTCGAACAACSTTTTCAAACTGGATCCATTCTAAGCTCTTCGACAACAAATTCAAGTTTGTCCCTAACGAAAATAACATTGTTGTAAGATGCAGCTGTAACCACTGTATGTCCATTGAGAATTCATTCAGTTTTCACAAATAAACACTGCAAGTTCTCTTCCCACCATTTATTTCTGTTTATATGGGTGAAGAGTAAGGCAAGCGTTCTCATTATCAAATCATTTTCCTTCCATTTTTCAGCACCAGAATAAGTCATTGAGAAATGAATTAGCAGAATAAATACATTTCTCCAATTCTATTYCACTCTTTATCCAATTAACAGTATGTAAACACTTGCAATGATCAGTCATTCTGGTTCAAAAGCTACTTTGAAGTATTTTCCCCGTCAATTCCATGTAATTCCTCCTAATAATAAATGTTAATATTTAGCTGTTCTGTTCATACTCCTTTCACTTATGGATAAAAATGAACTCCACTTGTTAAGCGTTTAAATCTGGAGCTAAATCACAATGGAAACTATTACTTGGAATGATCACCTTAAACTGAACTGTTGCAGAGATGCTACATTGGACACACTAATAATCAATGTAGGTTAAAACAGGTGTCTTCTAGGCCTATAAGATCAGTACAATGCATTAATMACATSTATTTACATAATCAACATCAATGAGAAACTGGCCAGGATTASAAGGCTATTTATTTCTTGTTGCTGTTCATTAAGAAATTCAAGGCTTTATTGCAAACCTGTTAATTAAGCAACTAGAATGAATTCACTGGAGGGATTTGTTCCACTCTTTTTTCCCCCTCTGTTTTTTGAGTGGAGGACTTGTGCTATTTGTGCAAGATTAGTTTAAGTGTCTCSTTTCTTCTGTCTCTCCTCCCCTAGATAGTGTCTGGAGACCAAACGGAAGGAGGGGAGGGCTGCTGTGGAGTTAATAAAGTCATACCCCCAAAAAACTGGGTGCGTTCCATTGGTTCCAAAAGTAGGGGAGGGCTTTATTTTGTCATAAACACAGAGGCTACGTTTATTTAAAGTTAGAACGTTCTACTCTGAGTGTACAAAACATTAGGAACACTTGCTCTTTCCATAACATAGACTGACCAGGTGAATCCAGGTGAAAGCTATGATCCCTTATTGATGTCACCTGTTAAATCCACTACAATCAGTGTAGATGAAGGGGAGGAGACAGATTAAAGAAGGATTTTTAAGCCTTGAGACAATTGAGACATGGATTGTGTATGTGTGCCATTCAGAGGGTGAATGGGCAAGACAAAATATTGGTAGTAGGTGCCAGTCACACCGGTTTGAGTGTGTCAAGAACTGCAACGCTACTGTTTTTTTCATGCTCAACAGTTTCCTGTGTGTATCAAGAATGGTCCACCACCCAAAGGACATTCAGCCAACTTGACACAACTGTGCGAAGCATTGGAGTCAACATGGGTCAGCATCCCTGTGGAACGCTTTCAACACCTAATAGAGTCCATGCCCCGATGTATTGAGGCTGTTCTGAGGGAAAAGGGGGGGGTGCAACTCAATATTAGGAAGGTGTTCCTAATGTTTTGTACTCTCAGTGTATAGAGTTCTATAGAGTGGATCTTTCTCATATACGAGTCTATGAATAAAGTTAGACCTTTTCTCTAGTGACAGTGTGCAAGTGAGATTTGGTTGAAATATACATTTTTTCTGTGTGTCCTTTCCCTTTGCTGGGTAGTGATCTATAATGCATATGGCCCTGCCTGAGAATGTATATTATCTTACAGAGAAAGTGCCAAATTCAGCGTAAAAAAGCAGGGAGTGCTGACAGTGATGCTGCAGAAACTGCAGGGAGGCAGCACACAGAGACACTGCAGGAACTCTCTCTCTCTCTCTTACTCCTTCCCATCTCCTCTCTCTCTTTCTCTCTCTCTATGTCTGTCTGTCTCTCCCCTTCGCTCTCTCTCTCTGTCTCGCTCTCCTCCTCCTCACTGTGATGAAGATGCATGGCCCATCTCAGGACGGGGCTGCGCTGCCACAGCACAATAGATTGAGGCAGAATCGTTCAAAGCCTTAAGAATCCACTTCCCAAGACCCCTGATTCAGAGACAGACACAGATGGAGAAGATAGATAGAGGAGGAGAGCGAGAGGGAAGAGGAGAGAGAGGGGGAGAAGGAGAGAGAAAGAGAGAGGAGACGGAGAGAGAGAAGACGGAGAGAGAGAAGACAGAGATTCATCATGTTGTGTGATCCTGACTGAGAGGTCCAGTGTGTCCAGCAGGTGGGGATGTTGAGTGTTGAATCCCAGCCAAGTTTCTCTCTGGCGCCGGCCTCAGCCAGTAATGTAACAACAATGGCATAACCTGCCTGTCTGCATCCAGGGCTTTTAAATCTAAACATAACCTGACAGTCTGTAGATTGAATTTGGAGGGCTCATTTCCAACTAGAGGAGAGTATTTTTTACAAGGTTAACAGCAATAAAGGGGAGAGAAAAAACYCTGCTGCTGTTTGCAGGGATCAATATTTCCCCCTCCACTCAAGTGATGCGAGGATCTGCCTCCCAGAGTTAAACCCTTTACAGCAGCAACAGGGAGAAACACAAAAACATGCATTTCAGTGCCTCAGTGCATTTCAGGCGTTTCGCTCATTTCACCCACTCCTTAAACAGCATGGATTTCATGTGTTTGACTGTTTCCAGTAGTTTTCCTCTGTGTTGTCACAGGGAGCCGAGGGAGGCCCCCTTAGAGCCACTTTACAGAGGGCAGCTACTGAGCTACCTCGGGTAATAAATAAGARATGTCCCCTGGTAATTATGTGCATGCCTAATTTTGCATAACTTCCATTTCCCCTTAGCATCTGGGGCCTGGCGAGGCTGTAGGGGTGTCCACGGGGGTGCCAGGGGAGTTCAGACGCCTGTACGGTTCGTTAGTAGGGGACTGGGGGGGGCGGCACAACCCTGTAACACCCTGATGACGGTCGATTGAGACCCAAACATTGGTTAAAAATATAATTTACATTTTATTGAAAAAGCATCAATATGTTAGTGTGCTGGAGTTATTTTTATTAAGTACACTTTTTCTCTCCATGTACTTGGTACTACGTTAATAAGGTGTACAAGTTTACTTTGTTCACCCAAATTACAAAATTACACATTAGTTTCCTTACCCTGTAAGCAGTCTATGGACAAGGTATGACAGCACAAACAATTATAATATCGGTCCCATGACTTGAGTGGGATTTGTACCACAAATGCTAAAATGTTAGCACGTGGAAACAGTGCCAGAGAAACTAAACCAAAGCATGGATTGCTGTCACAACTTGCAGGGTAAGGAAACCAAAATGTAATTTTCTTTTCATTCTTTGCAGGTACTTAATGTATAATGGTTGTGCAATTCCAGTTTCCTAATTTGGATGCCCTCCCAATCCCTCCGCTGTCCCCCCTCTCCAATGAGGTCTGGCCCAATCCCTCCTCTGTCCCCCCTCTCCAATGAGGTCTGGCCCAATCCCTCCTCTGTCCTCCCTCTCTAATGAGGTCTGGCCCAATACCTCCTCTGTCCCCCCTCTCCAATGAGGTCTGTCCCAACCCCCCTGTCCCTCTGCAAACCCCACACTGGGGCGACAGGTAGCCTAGTGGTCAGAGCGTTGGGCCAGTAACCAAAATGTTGCTGGATTGAATCCCTGAGCTAACAAGGTAAAATTATGTCATTCTGCCCCTGAAAAAGGCAGTTAACCCACTGTTCTCTGGTAGGCTGTCATTGTAAATAAGAATTTGTTCTTAACTGACTTGCCTAGTTAAATAAAGGTTAAATTAAAAWAWATATATATAAATACTGCCTGTTCTGAGGGAGCAATGGCTCCCAAATGCCCATACTCAGCCAGAAGCCATTGTCTTCTTCAGTGCAGACATTCTCCACCTGTAATGTACAGTATGTGTTGTCAAGTATGCTATGTGGCATCATGTAAAATTACCCTAGTTTCACATTGCTATACTGTCTTTGCTATCTATGCCTGCTTGTGTAGAATACAGTATGTGTGAATCACCCACTTATCCATCCAAGGTTTATTTTGTCTCCAGGAATAGAACTATGTGTTAGTCAATCTGCTGTGGATGTATCCAGGAATAGAACTATGTGTTAGTCAATCTGCTGTGGATGTCTCCAGGAATAGAACTATGTGTTAGTCAATCTGCTGTGGATGTCTCCAGGAATAGAACTACGTGTTAGTCAATCTGCTGTGGATGTCTCCAGGAATAGAACTATGTGTTAATCAATCTGCTGTGGATGTCTCCAGGAATAGAACTATGTGTTAGTCAATCTGCTGTGGATGTATCCAGGAATAGAACTATGTGTTAGTCAATCTGCTGTGGATGTCTCCAGGAATAGAACTGTGTTAGTCAATCTGCTGTGGATGTCTCCAGGAATAGAACTATGTGTTAGTCAATCTGCTGTGGATGTCTCCAGGAATAGAACTATGGGTTAGTCAATCTTCTGTGGATGTCTCCAGGAATAGAACTATGTGTTAGTCAATCTGCTGTGGATGTCTCCAGGAATAGAACTGTGTTAGTCAATCTGCTGTGGATGTATCCAGGAATAGAACTATGTGTTAGTCAATCTTCTGTGGATGTATCCAGGAATAGAACTACGTGTTAGTCAATCTGCTGTGGATGTTCTCAGGAATAGAACTATGTGTTAGTCAATCTGCTGGTGGATGTATCCAGGAATAGAACTATGTGTTAGTCAATCTGCTGTGGATGTATCCAGGATAGAACTATGTGTTAGTCAATCTGCTGTGGATGTCTCCAGGAATAGAACTATGTGTTAGTCAATCTGCTGTGGATGTCTCCAGGAATAGAACTGTGTGTTAGTCAATCTGCTGTGGATGTCTCCAGGAATAGAACTATGTGTTAGTCAATCTGCTGTGGATGTCTCCAGGAATAGAACTATGTGTTAGTCAATCTGCTGTGGATGTATCCAGGAATAGAACTGTGTGTTAGTCAATCTGCTGTGGATGTCTCCAGGAATAGAACTATGTGTTAGTCAATCTGCTGTGGATGTATCCAGGAATAGAACTATGTGTTAGTCAATCTGCTGTGGATGTCTCCAGGAATAGAACTAGTGTTAGTCATCTGCTGTGGATGTCTCCAGGAATAGAACTATGTGTTAGTCAATCTGCTGTGGATGTCTCCAGGAATAGAACTATGTGTTAGTCAATCTGCTGTGGATGTATCCAGGAATAGAACTATGTGTTAGTCAATCTGCTGTGGATGTATCCAGGAATAGAACTATGTGTTAGTCAATCTGCTGTGGATGTCTCCAGGAATAGAACTATGTGTTAGTCAATCTGCTGTGGATGTCTCCAGGAATAGAACTGTGTGTTAGTCAATCTGCTGTGGATGTCTCCAGGAATAGAACTATGTGTTAGTCAATCTGCTGTGGATGTCTCCAGGAATAGAACTATGTGTTAGTCAATCTGCTGTGGATGTATCCAGGAATAGAACTGTGTGTTAGTCAATCTGCTGTGGATGTCTCCAGGAATAGAACTATGTGTTAGTCAATCTGCTGTGGATGTATCCAGGAATAGAACTATGTGTTAGTCAATCTGCTGTGGATGTCTCCAGGAATAGAACTAGTGTTAGTCAATCTGCTGTGGATGTCTCCAGGAATAGAACTATGTGTTAGTCAATCTGCTGTGGATGTCTCCAGGAATAGAACTATGTGTTAGTCAATCTGCTGTGGATGTATCCAGGAATAGAACTATGTGTTAGTCAATCTGCTGTGGATGTCTCCAGGAATAGAACTATGTGTTAGTCAATCTGCTGTGGATGTCTCCAGGAATAGAACTATGTGTTAGTCAATCTGCTGTGGATGTCTCCAGGAATAGAACTATGTGTTAGTCAATCTTCTGTGGATGTTCCAGGAATAGAACTATGTGTTAGTCAATCTGCTGTGGGTGTATCCAGGAATAGAACTACGTGTTAGTCAATCTGCTGTGGATGTCTCCAGGAATAGAACTATGTGTTAGTCAATCTGCTGTGGATGTCTCCAGGAATAGAACTATGTGTTAGTCAATCTGCTGTGGATGTCTCCAGGAATAGAACTATGTGTTAGTCAATCTGCTGTGGATGTCTCCAGGAATAGAACTATGTGTTAGTCAATCTGCTGTGGATGTCTCCAGGAATAGAACTGTGGTTAGTCAATCTGCTGTGAATGTATCCAGGAATAGAACTATGTGTTAGTCAATCTGCTGTGGATGTATCCAGGAATAGAACTATGTGTTAGTCAATCTGCTGTGGATGTCTCCAGGAATAGAACTATGTGTTAGTCAATCTGCTGTGGATGTCTCCAGGAATAGAACTGTGTTAGTCAATCTGCTGTGGATGTCTCCAGGAATAGAACTATGTGTTAGTCAATCTGCTGTGGATGTCTCCAGGAATAGAACTATGTGTTAGTCAATCTGCTGTGGATGTCTCCAGGAATAGAACTATGTGTTAGTCAATCTGCTGTGGATGTCTCCAGGAATAGAACTATGTGTTAGTCAATCTGCTGTGGATGTCCCAGGAATAGAACTACGTGTTAGTCAATCTGCTGTGGATGTCTCCAGGAATAGAACTATGTGTTAGTCAATCTGCTGTGGATGTCTCCAGGAATAGAACTATGTGTTAGTCAATCTGCTGTGGATGTCTCCAGGAATAGAACTATGTGTTAGTCAATCTGCTGTGGATGTCTCATCTGTCTGGATGTGAGAGAAGGAGATGTATTATTGGTACATACTAGGGCATATTCTAGGCTCCGCCCTAATTGATGTGCTCTCCGTCACCTCCGTCACCTCCGGCCGCATGGCAAATGGCTCAAGACGATGCCCAAGGGCCAGTAGGGCCCCTCTATCTCTGTTCCAGTATCCAGAGGACTGTTGAATGTGTGATATGATAATCTTTCAGCAGCCGTGTCTGGTATCTGTCTGAAACGTGTCCCCTAAGGAGGACTCTGAAAGACCTATGTGGATGTATGATCTCTGTGATTACTTGTAGTCGTTCAGAGTCAACACTGAAACTCTGAGGAAACCGTATGACACTGTCCTACTCAGCCCACCCCCTCAGGTCAACACACATAGATGTGACCCCCTTCCTAGATGATGTTGGCTGGATTGATCTGATTGGACATCTTAGTTTTACTACCTTTGGTTTGTTATGTGGATTGGTCAACAATTTTGAATATGAACAAGTCAGATCTGGTATAAATGGAATGAATGTCTGTCCTCTCTCGTATCCTGTAGCCTCTAGCCTAGTGGGCATCCCTTTGTTCTGCTTGTATCCTACCAATGGAAAATGGCTGTATTATATTCTCTAGCCTAGTAGGCCTCTAGTCCTGTATCCTACCAATGGAAAATGACTGTATTATATTCTCTAGCCTAGTAGGCCTCTAGTCCTGTATCCTACCAATGGAAAATGACTGTATTATATACTCTAGCCTAGTAGACATCCCTTTGTTCTGCCTGTATCCTACCAATAGAAAATGGCTGTATTATATTCTCTAGCCTAGTAGGCTCTAGTCCCTGTATCCTACAATAGAAATGGCTGTATTATATTCTCTAGCTAGTAGGCCTCTAGTCCTGTATCCTACCAATAGAAAATGGCTGTATTATATACTCTAGCCTAGTAGACATCCCTTTGTTCTGCCTGTATCCTACCAATGGAAAATGGCTGTATTATATTCTCTAGCCTAGTAGGCATCCTTTGTTCTGCCTGTATCCTACCAATGGAAAATGGCTTGTATTATATTCTCTAGCCTAGTAGGCATCCCTTTGTTCTGCCTGTATCCTACCAATAGAAAATGGTTGTATTATATTCTCTAGCCTAGTAGACATCCCTTTGTTCTGCCTGTATCCTACCAATGGAAAATGGCTGTATATTATTCTCTAGCCTAGTAGGCATCCCTTTGTTCTGCCTGTATCCTACCAATGGAAAATGGCTGTATTATATTCTCTAGCCTAGTAGACATCCCTTTGTTCTGCCTGTATCCTACCAATAGAAAATGGCTGTATTATATTCTCTAGCCTAGTAGGCATCCCTTTGTTCTGCCTGTATCCTACCAATGGAAAATGGCTGTATTATATTCTCTAGCCTAGTAGGCATCCCTTTGTTCTGCCTGTATCCTACCAATGGAAAATGGCTGTATTATATTCTCTAGCCTAGTAGGCATCCCTTTGTTCTGCTTGTATCCTACCAATGGAAAATGGCTGTATTATATTCTCTAGCCTAGTAGGCCTCTAGTCCTGTATCCTACCAGGAAATGACTGTATTATATTCTCTAGCCTAGTAGGCCTCTAGTCCTGTATCCTACAAATGGAAAATGACTGTATTATATACTCTAGCCTAGTAGACATCCCTTTGTTCTGCCTGTATCCTACCAATAGAAAATGGCTGTATTATATTCTCTAGCCTAGTAGGCCTCTAGTCCTGTATCCTACCAATAGAAAATGGCTGTATTATATTCTCTAGCCTGTAGGCCTCTAGTCCTGTATCCTACCAATAGAAATGGCTGTATTATATACTCTAGCCTAGTAGACTCCCTTTGTTCTGCCTGTATCCTACCAATGGAAAATGGCTGTATTATATTCTCTAGCCTAGTAGGCATCCCTTTGTTCTGCCTGTATCCTACCAATGGAAAATGGCTGTATTTATATTCTCTAGCTAGTAGGCATCCCTTTGTTCTGCCTGTATCCTACCAATAGAAAATGGTTGTATTATATTCTCTAGCCTAGTAGACATCCCTTTGTTCTGCCTGTATCCTACCAATGGAAAATGGCTGTATTATATTCTTAGCCTAGTAGGCATCCCTTTGTTCTGCCTGTATCCTACCAATGGAAAATGGCTGTATTATATTCTCTAGCCTAGTAGACATCCCTTTGTTCTGCCTGTATCCTACCAATAGAAAATGGCTGTATTATATTCTCTAGCCTAGTAGGCATCCCTTTGTTCTGCCTGTATCCTACCAATGGAAAATGGCTGTATTATATTCTCTAGCCTAGTAGGCATCCCTTTGTTCTGCCTGTATCCTACCAATGGAAAATGGCTGTATTATATTCTCTAGCCTAGTAGACATCCCTTTGTTCTGCCTGTATCCTACCAATAGAAAATGGCTGTATTATATTCTCTAGCCTAGTAGGCATCCCTTTGTTCTGCCTGTATCCTACCAATAGAAAATGGCTGTATTATATTCTCTAGCCTAGTAGCATCCCTTTGTTTCTGCTGTATCCTACCAAATAGAAATGGCTGTATTATATTCTCTAGCCTAGTAGACATCCCTTTGTTCTGCCTGTATCCTACCAATAGAAAATGGCTGTATTATATTCTCTAGCCTAGTAGACATCCCTTTGTTCTGCTTGTATCCTACAATAGAAAATGGCTGTATTATATCTCTAGCCTAGTAGACATCCCTTTGTTCTGCTTGTATCCTACAATAGAAAATGGCTGTATTATATTCTCTAGCCTAGTAGGCATCCCTTTGTTCTGCTTGT
>NW_019944851.1:19941-28632 GCF_002910315.2 Salvelinus sp. IW2-2015 | reverse complement strand
ATATTCTCTAGCCTAGTAGCATCCTTTTCTGCCTGTATCCTACCAATGGAAAATGGCTGTATTATATCTCTAGCCTAGTAGGCACCCTTTGTTCTGCCTGTACCTACCAAAGAAAATGGCTGTATTATATTCTCTAGCCTAGTAGACATCCCTTTGTTCTGCCTGTATCCTACCAATGGAAAATGGCTGTATTATATTCTCTAGCCTAGTAG
Organism: Salvelinus sp. IW2-2015; assembly: GCF_002910315.2. Classification (NCBI taxonomy): domain Eukaryota; kingdom Metazoa; phylum Chordata; class Actinopteri; order Salmoniformes; family Salmonidae; genus Salvelinus; species Salvelinus sp. IW2-2015. The sequence continues at coordinate 28,420 of NW_019944851.1, read as the reverse complement.
GCATCCCTTTGTTCTGCCTGTATCCTACCAATGGAAAATGGCTGTTTATATTCTCTAGCCTAGTAGACATCCCTTTGTTCTGCCTGTATCCTACCAATAGAAAATGGCTGTATTATATTCTCTAGCCTAGTAGGCATCCTTTGTTCTGCCTGTATCCTACCAATGGAAAATGGCTGTATTATATTCTCTACCTCTAGTAGGCATCCCTTTGTTTTGCCTGTATCCTACCAATGGAAAATGGCTGTATTATATTCTCTAGCCTAGTAGGCATCCCTTTGTTCTGCTTGTATCCTACCAATGGAAAATGGCTGTATTATATTCTCTAGCCTAGTAGCCTCTAGTCCTGTATCCTACCAATGGAAAATGGACTGTATTATATTCTCTAGCCTAGTAGGCCTCTAGTCCTGTATCCTACCAATGGAAAATGACTGTATTATATACTCTAGCCTAGTAGACATCCCTTTGTTCTGCCTGTATCCTACCAATAGAAAATGGCTGTATTATATTCTCTAGCCTAGTAGGCCTCTAGTCCTGTATCCTACCAATAGAAAATGGCTTTATTATATTCTCTAGCCTAGTAGGCCTCTAGTCCTGTATCCTACCAATAGAAAATGGCTGTATTATATACTCTAGCCTAGTAGACATCCCTTTGTTCTGCCTGTATCCTACCAATGGAAAATGGCTGTATTATATTCTCTAGCCTAGTAGGCATCCCTTTGTTCTGCCTGTATCCTACCAATGGAAAATGGCTGTATTATATTCTCTAGCCTAGTAGGCATCCCTTTGTTCTGCCTGTATCCTACCAATAGAAAATGGCTGTATTATATTCTCTAGCCTAGTAGACATCCCTTTGTTCTGCCTGTATCCTACCAATGGAAAATGGCTGTATTATATTCTCTAGCCTAGTAGGCATCCTTTGTTCTGCCTGTATCCTACCAATGGAAAATGGCTGTATTATATTCTCTAGCCTAGTAGACATCCCTTTGTTCTGCCTGTATCCTACCAATAGAAAATGGCTGTATTATATTCCTTAGCCTAGTAGGCATCCCTTTGTTCTGCCTGTATCCTACCAATGGAAAATGGCTGTATTATATTCTCTAGCCTAGTAGGCATCCCTTTGTTCTGCCTGTACCTACCAATGGAAAATGGCTGTATTATATTCTCTAGCCTAGTAGACATCCCTTTTGTTCTGCCTGTATCCTACCAATAGAAAATGGCTGTATTATATTCTCTAGCCTAGTAGCATCCCTTTGTTCTGCCTGTATCCTACCAATAGAAAATGGCTGTATTATATTCTCTAGCCTAGTAGGCATCCCTTTGTTCTGCCTGTATCCTACCAATAGAAAATGGCTGTATTATATTCTCTAGCCTAGTAGACATCCCTTTGTTCTGCCTGTATCCTACCAATAGAAAATGGCTGTATTATATTCTCTAGCCTAGTAGACATCCCTTTGTTCTGCTTGTATCCTACCAATAGAAAATGGCTGTATTATATTCTCTAGCCTAGTAGACATCCCTTTGTTCTGCTGTATCCTACCAATAGAAAATGGCTTGTATTATATTCTCTAGCCTAGTAGGCATCCCTTTGTTCTGCTTGTATCCTACCAATAGAAAATGGCTGTATTATATTCTCTAGCCTAGTAGACATCCCTTTGTTCTGCTGTATCCTACCAATAGAAAATGGCTGTATTATATCTCTAGCCTAGTAGACATCCCTTTGTTCTGCCTGTATCCTACCAATGGAAAAATGGCTGTATTAATATTCTCTAGCCTAGTAGGCTCTAGTCCTGTATCCTACAATAGAAAATGGCTGTATTATATTCTCTAGCCTAGTAGGCCTCTAGTCCTGTATCCTACCAATAGAAAATGGCTGTATTATATTCTCTAGCCTAGTAGGCATCTCTTTGTCTCACCTTGAAACTCTATGACCTTCATGCCTAGTATAATGCCTTGTAATACTTGTTAATGCAATGTAACTTAAGCTTTCTGCCTTGTATGTGAATCCATTCATTTGACCAAGTTATTAGGTTATACTTGTTTTGGTATTGGCTTCTCATGACCATTCCTTGATCTCAGTCATTTAAACTCATAATACTTGATCTCAGTCATCTAAACTCATAATACTTGATCTCAGTCATTTAAACTCATAATACTTGATCTCAGTTATCTAAACTCATAATACTTGATCTCAGTCATTTAAACTCATAATACTGGATCTCAGTCATCTAAACTCATAATACTTGATTGCACCTGGTTTTACTAGAATGTTAAATGGAGTCAGATAATTCATTTAATAGACTTTGTAGCATACAACTGACATAGTCGCATGTGAGGTATGAATAATATACATATAACTAATATTACCCCACTACAATATCCTGCTGTACAGCATGTTTCATACTAGGRCATATGTTACCTACTCCTCAGTTTTATTCTGGATAGTATTGTTTCTTTACCTGTGTAGMAAATTCAGATTTGAGAGTAAGAACATGCAGTATTGGTTCATACTGGGYCACATGCTGCTTATTWAACTGCTTTATTTCTACTGGGTTATAGTGTTCCTTCACCTGTGAACTGCAGTACGTTCAGAGAGGGCTTTACACAGTTCTGCCAGGGATGGATGACTGGCTGCAGCTCATAAGGAGATACAACAATTGAGTGATGGGTCGTAAGTTAAAATCAGACTGATAGCATGTGTTTGGGAGTCCCTCCGCTCTAGCTAGGTTGAAATGAATGGATGAATACTTTACTGTCCCATAGAGAAATATGCTTGGCAACATTACAGGCATGCCTGTAAGTCCCTCTGTAGTCAGTCCCTCTGCAGTCAGTCCCTCTGTAGTCAGTCCCTCTGCAGTCAGTCCCTCTGTAGTCAGTCCCTCTGTAGTCAGTCCCTCTGTAGTCAGTCCCTCTGCAGTCAGTCCCTCTGTAGTCAGTCCCTCTGTAGTCAGTTCCTCTGTATTCAGTCCCTCTGTAGTCAGCCCCTCTGCAGTCAGTCCCTCTGCAGTCAGAACCTCTGCAGTAAGTCCCTCTGCAGTCAGTCCCTCTGCAGTCAGTCCCTCTGCAGTCAGTCCCTCTGTAGTCAGTCTCTCTGCAGTCAGTCCCTCTGCAGTCAGTACCTCTGTAGTCAGTCTCTCTGTCACACTTTAGTCTCACTCACGAGCCCAACTCCCCTTTTTTCCCCTTCTCCCAGACGTGTGCATTCGTTCACCTCCCTCCCCACAAGGATTTATAACCATTGGATTGGTGGATTGGTGTAATCATGGACTGGAGGGAGTTTCCAGTCCACCATTTTCCTGCCAGTCACATTCTGTTAAAGGTCCCCAAAGCGCACACATCCCTGGGTCACTCCTCTTTTCAGTTCGCTGCAGTTAGCGACTGGAACGAGCTGCAACAAACAGTCAAACTGGACAGTTTTATCCTCATCTCTTCATTCAAAGACTCAATTATGGACACTCTTACTGACAGTTGTGGCTCCTTCGCGTGATGTATTGTTGTCTCTATCTTCTTGCCTTTGTGCTGTTGTCTGTGCCCAATAATGTTTGTACCATGTTTTGTACTGCTACCATGTTGTGCTGCTGCCATGTTGTGTTGCTAACTTGTTGTTTTCATGTGGTGTTGCTACCATGCTGTGTTGTCATGTGTTGTATATATATATATATATTAATCTCAGCCCCCATCCCTGCAGGAGTCCATTTGCCTTTTGGTAGGCCGTCATTGTAAATAAGAATGTGTTATTAACTGACTTGCCTAGTTAAATATAGGTTAAATCAAATAAAATACACCAGTCCATTTCTTTTCCACCTGTGAGGGAGAGTGAGCAAGGTCACTCTTGGGTGACAAGAAGGAGAAAGAGGACAGGGCCCCTGATGATAGAATACTGAGTCAGGGTCGGACAGACCTCATTGGAGAGYGGGAARAGAGYYGYGATTGGYCCAGACCTCATTGGAGAGGGGGAACAGAGGAGGGATTGGGCCAGATCTCATTGGAGAGGGGGAACAGAGGAGGGATTGGGCCAGACCTCATTGGAGAGGAGGAACAGAGGAGGGATTGGGCCAGATCTCATTGGAGAGGGGGAACAGAGGAGGGATTGGGCCAGATCTCATTGGAGAGGGGGGACATCGGAGGGATTGGGCCAGACCTCATTGGAGAGGGGGAACAGAGGAGGGATTGGGCCAGATCTCATTGGAGAGGGGGGGCAGAGGAGGGATTGGGCCAGACCTCATTGGAGAGGGGGGACAGAGGAGGGATTGGACCAGACCTCATTAGAGACGGCGGACGGAGGAGGGATTGGGAGGGCATCCAAATTAGGAAGATGGAATTGCACAACCATTATACATTAAGTACCTGCAAAGAATGAAAAGAAAACCCCCATAAAATGCACCTATTATATGAACTGTATACSAACCACACAGTCCTCTTGTAAAAGGTCCATATCTTAAATGAATTGCCCGTAATCACCTACTGTATAAAGAGGTTTGGAGAGCAGGTCGTCTTAGGAACCWGTATTTATGTTWTCTTCCTCCTGAATCCTGAGCGCGGTTGTATTGTTGGTCTCCTCTTCCTGACAGCATCCCTTCAAGTGCTGGAGTGCCTCTTGTCTTGATGAGGAGATCAAGCAGCGCATTGAAAAGGTAGACTGTCTGTCTGAGGCGGCTGCCTGTCTGAGGGATGCACTGTATGGTTAATGGAAGAGGTGTGTGTGTGTGTGTGTGTGTGTGTGTGTGTGTGTGTGTGTGTGTGTGTGTGTGTGTGTGTGTGTGTGTGTGTGTGTGTGTGTGATCTCACACACGGCAAGCATACATTCCTTCATTGGGACTTACATGTTTCAGTGACAGCAGAGAAATACATATTCTTCTGCACAGTCTTCAGGGACCCTCAAAGGACTGCGTTTTCTTATTATCCTTGTAAGTGCACTGCAGTAATGGCTGGTGTTCTATTGCTCTTGAAAATGATGGCATTTATAGTCCCTGTTGCACTCCCTGTTGACTACTTCTGGCAGGTGAAGAGCTATTGTTAGAAAAAACACCCAAACTACATTTCCTTTTTTACAGCATTATTAATTAAAACAAAAATAACTGAAATCCACCATATAGTTATTTCTTACTTYGAAAATTGTATACCGTTTGCTGTGTCATCAACAGATTTCCTGGAACAGGAATTTGCATAACGGTGGACTTTGTTGTGTGGATTATTTATTATTTAATTGTTTTCCCCACAATCCGCTATATCCAACATCCTTTACTGCAACTACGCATAAATCAAAGGACTATTGAATCTATGGGTTGGTTTACAAGCCACAGTATGTCGCTCACATTGATTACAAAGCACGATAGTAGGCCAACAGCAGCACTCCACCCAGAGGATCAGGAGGGATCAGCTGATCCACAGTACTAGGAAGGGAAAGGGAATTCAATGCGTTGTTATGGGATGGAATTCTCTCTGTTACGTTCCAGAGAGCGGTTCTGTGTTCTGTTCTGAGAACCTCTGGAGTCTTCTGTCTGTCTTTCTGTCTGTCGGTCTGTGTCTGTCAGTGTTCCTSTTTCTCCCGGTGTCAGGAAGCCTTATGTCTCCCAWTGAACTCAGAGCCAATCTGCACGGCAGATCTTACAGCATGTCGAGTCATCTTAGTGAAGAAGAAATGCACCGCAGTGCTAAAGCCCACTGTCGCTCACAGACAGTATCCTACCTCTCTGTATGACTGCAGCAGTAGCCAGACACAAACCCAACTCCCTGCATAACAGTGCAAAGAGTTAACCGTTTTTTCCCCAGGCTGACATCTCTGCAATGACTGCTGAATCAGTTCTTCCCTCAGTACTCCAGACATGAAACCATTGATTTGTGCTTTAACAGTTGGAGAACAGGGAGAAGGAGGCCCTTACTAGTGGGCACTAATCGTCTAGGCTCCTCTGGCTAGTCTACCATATTAATGAGCTCTGAGTTTGSGTCTCTCTCTTGCCCATATGACAATTTGACAAATTGATTGAACACTGAATTAAGATGGCAAAGATAGGAATGTGGTGTTAGTGTAACATAATAGAAAAGCATGTSTGATTGTCTGTAGTGATAAAAATGGCCTCTCATTTGGGAAATACGTTGCTTTAATAAGATCTCATAGACTTGTGTTTCACATTGACAAGTTAAATGTGTTGAAGTGGTCTACAACTCCCTATTGAGCTCTAGTTTCTGTCAAGATCTAGAAAGAGAGAACATCCTCCAATTTCTATCTTTACTCCCACAGCGGTCTTTAAATGTGCTTAAACAACCTTGAATATTGATTTCTGTGCAAAAACCTGTAGGTAAAACTGTTTATGCAGTACGAGAGAACTAATGCAAACAGAATATATTTGAGTTATGTGGTGCCATTACTTTGAATTAATTCAAGTTGCGCAAGCCCGGTTTCAGTGATATGGATATTAGCATGGAAGTACTGGAGTTAGTTCCATATTCATTGCGATTATTTTGGTCTCATCAAATGGAGAGTAAAAATACCTCTACTAACAAATGAGGGAGAAGTGCATTGGCTTTAAACTGTATCCTTGGCAGTTAATCTTGTTTGAGAGGAAAACTTAAAAGAAAGGACATTTGGCTAAGATTAGCTTATTGGCAACTCAATTGAATTGATTTGAATTGGGAAGAGTTTCCCTTTGAGACTTCATCTTTTAATCATGGCGGTTTTCAGTCTCAGCCGCGGTGCCATCTGATGTTCACACAAGAAGGGAACTGCAATTATGTGCCATGTTTTCAGACAGAAGCCCTGTTGGAATCAACAATGTCTGGCACTCTCCCCGTGGTACTTTGACTGCAGTCTGCAGAAACAAACCAGGCTTCATTCTGTGATGTCCTGGACATCTCTGTTTGAACACTGCTCAAGCAGGACTTTGGGATGTTTAGCTTTCCTCTCTTTTATTCACTTTTCACAAATGACTTCGCTGGAAACATTGAATTATACATCCAATTCATCTAGAGAATACTTGCTGTATGAATGTAAAAAAAATGAAATCTACAAGATGTGTAGCTACACACATAAGATGCTGTATAATGCTTGCAGTGTGGATATGTCTTACACAGGGCATTTGATCTTGGGCAGAGAACTAGCAGTCCTTGAGCTTATGGACTTCCTCCTCTGTGCCAGCTCGAGAGAGAGAGAGAGAGAGAGAGAGAGAGAGAGAGAGACAGGGAGAGAGAGAGAGAGAGAGAAGGGTGGAGAGGTGTAGGTGGTAGACTAGAGAGGTCCTTCTATGGGGAGGACCAACAGCTCTGTGCTACCAGAGGGCTTTAGACCCAGGAGAGTGGCAGTGGCAGAGAGGTCTGCTGTGGACACAGTGGGCACAGTGGGCACAGTGGACGTGGCAGCGGCTGCATCTGGCCAACCCTTCCATGTCCCAATGCTTCCGACAACAGGCCCTGCCAGCCTGGCAGCTGGGTTAAAGTCCTACTGTTCGTCAAAGGGCATTGAGCTGACGAGGCAAGACAGAGGCTGTAGCGTTGACTCCGTGTACAGGAGAGATTAATGGAGAGGAGAGACAGAAAGACAAGGGAATTCATCTGGATTACACCCAGAGACTAATGGCTAATGTGGACGACGAGATGGCAGCTTGAGGGATGGCACCTGGATGGCTTAGCTAGCTACCTCACGCTCAGAGGTTGAGGACTGCTGGCGCTAGATTAGTAGGCTCGTTCTAGAAAAAATATACTTTTGTTTTATAAAGGTTTCTCAGGAACTGAAGTATATTGAAAATTGCAATATTCTAGGCTAAAGAGGWGACTAGACGGAGGTTAAACCAGAACRATGCCAAGGATTCCCCATGAGCAACAACATTCCCCCTTTACCATCTCAGGGAGAATGGCGATATTAGCTGAAACAACTCGTCGTTCCATGTCTGCTCTCAAAGACAACACATATAGTGACATCTGCATCATTACAGATAGTGCACAACAATACGCTGATAATGGATCGGAGCATTTCCTCACTTCCTCCTATAATCCTACATAATATATGTGACTTTGCAAGAGGAAGTTGGAGGGAAGTCAATGTGGGATCCTCAGGGAAGATGAACAGAGATGACTTCTGCAGCATCTGTGARGAGACTCTGGCAAGAGACTGTTTAGCCACAATCTATCTTCAGTCTCTTTTACCTCTGTGGAAAGGAAAGCACACAGAACACAGTATACATGGCTGCTTGATCTACATTAGTGCAGTGGAATGGTCCTCCTATGTGTGTGTCACACTATGTGTGTGTCACCCTACACGGTAGGAGTCTGATATCCGGTGAKGTATCTGTCATTGACTAATAATCAATTGAGGGAAGTTGATTATTGCTAAGTTGATTGGGGTGGCAGGTAGCCTAGTGGTTAGAGRGTTGGACTAGTAACCAAAAGGTTGCAAGATTGAATCCCCGAGCTGACAAGGTAAACATCTGTCGTTCTGCCCCTGAACAAGGCAGTTAACCCACTGTTCCTAGGCCGTCATTGAAAATAA
>NW_019944851.1:12827-18591 GCF_002910315.2 Salvelinus sp. IW2-2015 | reverse complement strand
CAGACATGAAACCATTGATTTGTGCTTTAACAGTTGGAGAACAGGGAGAAGGAGGCCCTTACTAGTGGGCACTAATCGTCTAGGCTCCTCTGGCTAGTCTACCATATTAATGAGCTCTGAGTTTGSGTCTCTCTCTTGCCCATATGACAATTTGACAAATTGATTGAACACTGAATTAAGATGGCAAAGATAGGAATGTGGTGTTAGTGTAACATAATAGAAAAGCATGTSTGATTGTCTGTAGTGATAAAAATGGCCTCTCATTTGGGAAATACGTTGCTTTAATAAGATCTCATAGACTTGTGTTTCACATTGACAAGTTAAATGTGTTGAAGTGGTCTACAACTCCCTATTGAGCTCTAGTTTCTGTCAAGATCTAGAAAGAGAGAACATCCTCCAATTTCTATCTTTACTCCCACAGCGGTCTTTAAATGTGCTTAAACAACCTTGAATATTGATTTCTGTGCAAAAACCTGTAGGTAAAACTGTTTATGCAGTACGAGAGAACTAATGCAAACAGAATATATTTGAGTTATGTGGTGCCATTACTTTGAATTAATTCAAGTTGCGCAAGCCCGGTTTCAGTGATATGGATATTAGCATGGAAGTACTGGAGTTAGTTCCATATTCATTGCGATTATTTTGGTCTCATCAAATGGAGAGTAAAAATACCTCTACTAACAAATGAGGGAGAAGTGCATTGGCTTTAAACTGTATCCTTGGCAGTTAATCTTGTTTGAGAGGAAAACTTAAAAGAAAGGACATTTGGCTAAGATTAGCTTATTGGCAACTCAATTGAATTGATTTGAATTGGGAAGAGTTTCCCTTTGAGACTTCATCTTTTAATCATGGCGGTTTTCAGTCTCAGCCGCGGTGCCATCTGATGTTCACACAAGAAGGGAACTGCAATTATGTGCCATGTTTTCAGACAGAAGCCCTGTTGGAATCAACAATGTCTGGCACTCTCCCCGTGGTACTTTGACTGCAGTCTGCAGAAACAAACCAGGCTTCATTCTGTGATGTCCTGGACATCTCTGTTTGAACACTGCTCAAGCAGGACTTTGGGATGTTTAGCTTTCCTCTCTTTTATTCACTTTTCACAAATGACTTCGCTGGAAACATTGAATTATACATCCAATTCATCTAGAGAATACTTGCTGTATGAATGTAAAAAAAATGAAATCTACAAGATGTGTAGCTACACACATAAGATGCTGTATAATGCTTGCAGTGTGGATATGTCTTACACAGGGCATTTGATCTTGGGCAGAGAACTAGCAGTCCTTGAGCTTATGGACTTCCTCCTCTGTGCCAGCTCGAGAGAGAGAGAGAGAGAGAGAGAGAGAGAGAGAGAGACAGGGAGAGAGAGAGAGAGAGAGAAGGGTGGAGAGGTGTAGGTGGTAGACTAGAGAGGTCCTTCTATGGGGAGGACCAACAGCTCTGTGCTACCAGAGGGCTTTAGACCCAGGAGAGTGGCAGTGGCAGAGAGGTCTGCTGTGGACACAGTGGGCACAGTGGGCACAGTGGACGTGGCAGCGGCTGCATCTGGCCAACCCTTCCATGTCCCAATGCTTCCGACAACAGGCCCTGCCAGCCTGGCAGCTGGGTTAAAGTCCTACTGTTCGTCAAAGGGCATTGAGCTGACGAGGCAAGACAGAGGCTGTAGCGTTGACTCCGTGTACAGGAGAGATTAATGGAGAGGAGAGACAGAAAGACAAGGGAATTCATCTGGATTACACCCAGAGACTAATGGCTAATGTGGACGACGAGATGGCAGCTTGAGGGATGGCACCTGGATGGCTTAGCTAGCTACCTCACGCTCAGAGGTTGAGGACTGCTGGCGCTAGATTAGTAGGCTCGTTCTAGAAAAAATATACTTTTGTTTTATAAAGGTTTCTCAGGAACTGAAGTATATTGAAAATTGCAATATTCTAGGCTAAAGAGGWGACTAGACGGAGGTTAAACCAGAACRATGCCAAGGATTCCCCATGAGCAACAACATTCCCCCTTTACCATCTCAGGGAGAATGGCGATATTAGCTGAAACAACTCGTCGTTCCATGTCTGCTCTCAAAGACAACACATATAGTGACATCTGCATCATTACAGATAGTGCACAACAATACGCTGATAATGGATCGGAGCATTTCCTCACTTCCTCCTATAATCCTACATAATATATGTGACTTTGCAAGAGGAAGTTGGAGGGAAGTCAATGTGGGATCCTCAGGGAAGATGAACAGAGATGACTTCTGCAGCATCTGTGARGAGACTCTGGCAAGAGACTGTTTAGCCACAATCTATCTTCAGTCTCTTTTACCTCTGTGGAAAGGAAAGCACACAGAACACAGTATACATGGCTGCTTGATCTACATTAGTGCAGTGGAATGGTCCTCCTATGTGTGTGTCACACTATGTGTGTGTCACCCTACACGGTAGGAGTCTGATATCCGGTGAKGTATCTGTCATTGACTAATAATCAATTGAGGGAAGTTGATTATTGCTAAGTTGATTGGGGTGGCAGGTAGCCTAGTGGTTAGAGRGTTGGACTAGTAACCAAAAGGTTGCAAGATTGAATCCCCGAGCTGACAAGGTAAACATCTGTCGTTCTGCCCCTGAACAAGGCAGTTAACCCACTGTTCCTAGGCCGTCATTGAAAATAATAATTTGTTCGTAACTGACTTGCCTAGTTAAATAAATGTCAAATTAAAATAAACTTTAAAAAAAAAACTGGATGGATTACAGTCCATCTCAGCAGTAAATCCTGCTTGATCATCTCCCCTCACTGCTATTAGCCAATTAACACACTTCCAGATGACAAAGTGGTCTGAAACAAAGGAAGTGAATATTCTGAACAAGCCCAGGACGACATCAGGAGTTTGAGCCGGGCGCGCGGGCGGGCAGCTGATTATTTGAACAGTTGGTGGCAATCTGTGTGTCGCCATTGGCCGCCATGACCAGGAAACATGGTTGCAGAGGAYGGAAATGTCTTCTGCAGACAACTGGTGTTTTATCACTAAGTTCATCCTGCCCTGGATCAGAAGGTGAGCTGAGATATTATCTAATGGCTAAATAGTTTGGTTGAGACTTAGTAAAGCCATATGTTACTGCCTACTGGACTGCCTGGAGTGATATAGGCCTAWCTCCTGGAAAGTGATTACTGATGCTGTTTCGTAGTGTAGCTTACCTGATGATACAGTGCAGATAACATTCCTATACAGTAGAGAAGCCACCATGACATCTACTTCAGATGGATCCGTGTTCATTCAGAACATCCACTGTATTGTCTGATTCTGAGAAATAGACAATTACCAGTGCTAGTTCTATAAACACATTGAAAGATGCATCTTATTTACTCRCTTATCAAGTTGTCTGTTTGACTGACAATAGCTTTCAGCCCATTTCKTCACCTGTGTGTAGCCCGTGGGCTCAGACTATGTGGTCTTCCTGTCTTTGCCTGAGAACCAAGGACTCCTGCGGTGCCAGTTGAGCAGTATGCAGGTGGGTATTCTTCTCTCTTACTCAAACCCTACGGCACGCTGTTGACAATGGAGAGATGGAGAGAGAGAGAGATGGGGAGATGAAGGGAAAGGTAGAGAGAGGAGAAAGAGCCAGCCAGCTGGGGACCAGAGTTAGATGGGGGGGGGGCGTCCAGTCCAGTACTGCCCCTGAGAGATGGTTCTGTACTGCCCTGGCCCCTGAGAGATGGTACTGTACTGCCTGGCCCTGAGAGATGGTTTGTACTGCCCTGGTCCTTGAGAGATCAGTACTGTACTGCCCTGGCCCTTGAGAGATGGTACTGTACTGCCCTGGCCCTTGAGAGATGGTACTGCTGCTGCCCTGGCCCTTGAGAGATGGTACTGTACTGCCCTGGCCCTTGAGAGATGGTACTGCTGCTGCCTGTGACTAAGGTCTTCAAAATACGTTGTCCTTTGCCTTATACTGACAGTAGTCTTGGTCAGCATCCCAAATGGCCGGTCAGCATCCCAAATGGCACCCTATTCCRTTTATAGTGCACTAGATTTGACCAGGGTCCTTAGGGACTAAATAGTATCTGAACTTCCATTGTAAAATTATGATTCAATTTGGATTTTAGATTAATTTGGGGACTGGAGAGGCTACGACCAAACATTGCCCTGGTGTCCTGCTCCATTGTAATTGAATGAGAGAGATGTTGCATCAGGTTGAAAAGCACCAGTATCCACATGCAGTGATTGAGTGTTGCCTCGTCAGCCTTGGTCACATTGACCCTGTGCTCCAGATCAACACCAGGTATGTAGAGCTATTTCAAGCACGATCATTCAATTAGTTACATCATTGTTAATGAATAACTACATTTAACCATGTAKGAGTGAACATTGATGAGGAAACCAACGTGCATCTATAAAGCGACTKTTRTTCCCCAAAGCAAGAGACTGTATYAAGTGTTTCCACCACAGGAGGTTGGTGGGGAGGACGGGCTCGTGGTAATGACTGGAGCGGTGGGATGGTATCAAATACATCAAACACATGGTTTCCATGGTTTCCAGGTGTTCGATGCCATTCCGTTTGCTCCGTTCCGGCCATTATTATGAGCTGTTRTCCTCTCAGCAGCCTCCACGGATGTAAGCATATGTATCAACAGGAAATGTATTCATAACACGCGTAACACATTACACCCAGCGCTCTACATGACAAATATGCGCATATGGAAATCTGCTGTGCAGAATAGTAACTGATAGGTGTTTAGCAGTGAGAGCAGTTTATGGGAAGCGTATTAAATGAAAGACCTTTGAACAAAGGCTGGAAATGATTTGTCTGTGTACCTCTATGGATGTACATGCATGTACATTGTGGTCTAGAACCTTAAGTAAGGATTTGTTACCAGCCTCCTGTGTCTCTTGAATATCATGGCTTCTTTGTTGTTGCACGTGGGTAGTAATCTGTTTCAACCTCAAGTTACTCTGTCCCTTTCAGTTTTCCTCAAATGCCRACAAAATTCCAGTGTGTCATCAGAAGGTGTGTGTGTACTTTTCCAGCCCTGACAGGCATCACAGACAGACAGACAGACTCAAAGAAAGACTCTTCGCATCACCAGGGCCACATGATCTTTTTGTTATGAGGAAAAGGATGCTTACTGCATATTTAAAGCATAGGATGGTGGCGAGGGTGGGTGTCTGCCTGTCTGTCTGTGCGATATCATTAGCACCACTGTGCCCTTGAAAGTGGCGAGATTATCAAAGGTTCCCTTTATCAGAAAGCTTTAAGTGCTGCTAGCCAATCCCCATGATGGCTTCAACATGTAACAACAGTGGAGAGAAGTGTTCAGAAGGACATTCACTGTTGTATTCCTAGACAGCAGCAGCAGAGAGCTCAGAGATATCCCYAAGCTCTTTTATCTCCTGGTTTCATTGTTTTCTGCTGTTTCGGAAAGACAAGAAGTGAGGAAGAGAGGAGTACTCTGCTCTCTCTGCTGCTGGGTTTCTCAGGTCTTTGTCTGGCTCTGTCTCACTAGGAAATACAGACTGGCTGCTCACTGTTTTGATGTCTTGAAAAGAACTGCAACTTGACTAGAAAAAGCAGAGGCAAAAAAATGAAACGTGTCAAGTTGTGGTTTGTGGCCCGTTGCATTCAACAATTTTCTTTGAAAATTCTTTACAAGGGGGCAGGAGTTGGTGTAGGTTTGGACATGATATTCTCCAGATGAGGGCAGGAGTTGGTGTAGGTGTGATATGATAATTCTGGGAATTGATTATAGAGACAAAGAAATCATCCAATTACTTCCT
>NW_019944851.1:0-6818 GCF_002910315.2 Salvelinus sp. IW2-2015 | reverse complement strand
GAAAGGGAGACTACTAAGTGTGTGTGTGTGTGTGTGCGAACGCATGGCTTATGGTCAAGTGTACTATTCTATTGTATAAAGTGATTACTGTTAGGAAGTAATTGGATGATTTCTTTGTCTCTATAATCAATTCCCAGAATTATCATATACACCTACACCAACTCCTGCCCTCATTCTGGAGAATATCATGTCCAAACCTACACCAACTCCTGCCCTCATTGGAGAATATCATTCCACCTACACCAACTCCTGCCCTCATCTGGAGAATATATGTCAACATAAAACTCGCCCTCGGAGAATATCATGTCCAAACCTACACCAACTCCTGCCCTCATCTGAGAATATCATGTCCAAACTACACCAACTCCTGCCCTCATCTGGAGAATATCATGTCAAACCTACCCAACTCCTGCCCTCATCTGGAGAATATCTGTCCAAACCTACACCAACTCCTGCCTCATCTGGAGAATATCATGTCCAAACCTACACCAACTCCTGCCCATCTGGAGAATATCATGTCAAACTACACAACTCCTGCCCTCATCTGGAGAAATATCTGTACCAACACACCAGCACATCCGTGATCTTCTATAATGCCCGGAGAGACAAATGTGTGTGTGTGTGTGTGTGTGTGTGTGTGTGTGTGTGTGTGTGTGTGTGTGTGTGTGTCACTGTTCAAGTGCGAACGCATGGCTTATCCCTGCCCAGCACGACAATTAGAAAACGTCAGCAGTCTGCAGTGCTGTGAAATTGAATCATGTGATAATGGTCAAAAGGATATTTCAACCAAAGTCACTGAAGATTACACGGCGCTCTCAACACGCCTCCTCTATACCCCCACTACAGTACATAAGGTTGATATAACCTCAAATGAACCAATGGTATGTATCAGATGGGCTGGTGAGCCTACAGTCAGATGGACATTATCAGTTATCTCAAATWATGACTTGGTTAACAAGTATRGTGATCCAGCTGTCAGATAGATAGACTTGGCTACTAYCAGGTATCATTATCAGAACTCAGGATAAGACCCAGAGTCAGAAAGGTACAGAACAGCAGGCAGGCTCAGGGTCAGGGCAGGCAGAATGGTCAAAACCGGAAGAACTAGAAAACAGGCACTAGAGAGAACAGGAGTACGGAACAACACYCTGCTTGACGAGACGAACTGACAACAGACAAACAGACAACACAGATATAAATGCACAGGGGATAATGGGGGAAATGGGCGACACCTGGAGGGGGTGGAGACAAGCACAAGACAGGTGAAACAGATCYGGGTGTGACAGTACCCCCCCATCTAGGGACGGCACCTGGCGTCCTACCCAGGCACATATAGTCAGCTTAGCCGTGATAGTCTGGCTCATGGTTAGGTAATAGAAAGATATGAGGTGTTTTTCAGGATCTGAGGGGGATTTTAATTATTAACACACCTATAAAAACACKTTTGTTCATTAAATTACAGATCTTAATTCTTTAATAATGGAGCATCTGCTCCAACAGAACCGTGATGGTGCCTGCTGTACTAACGGCACATTGAATCAATGAGGTATCAACATATTACCATTCCTAAATGATTTCATCTTCTGTAGCTAGCAATAACAACAACAAAAAACTGTTCTGGCCAGAAACCATACAGAAACCATACTGAAAAATGAAAGACTCTCCTGACCAGAAACCATACTGAAAAATGAAAGACTCTCCTGAACCAGAAACCATAACTGATAATAATGAACAAGACTCTCCTGACCAGAAACCATACTGAAAAATGAAAGACTCCCTGACCAGAAACCATACTGAAAAATGAAAGACTCTCCTGACCAGAAACCATACTGAAAAATGAAAGACTCTCCTGACCAGAAACCATACTGAAAATGAAAGACTTCCCTGACCAGAAACCATACTGAAAATGAAAGACTCCTACGACAGAAACCATACTGAAAAATGAAGACTCTCCTGACCAGAAACCATACTGAAAATGAAAGACTCTCCTGACCCGAAACCATACTGAAAAATGAAAGACTCTCTGACCAGAAACCATACTGATAAATGAAAGACTCTCCTGACCAGAAACCATACTGAAAAATGAAAGACAAATGAGAACACAAAGCAGATGGAGAACAGCTGACAATACTTAACAAAATCCACTCAAATGATGACTTCAAATACCTCCGACACAGACAGGGATCAAACCTGATAATGAAACCAGACAGATTCTAGCTCAGGCCCAATCTTTCATCAGATGTTGCTGTTGCATGAAGGAAAACTAGGCATTTCCAGGGTGGCTGAAATTATTCCAGGCTTTGTTCCAAATGGCACCCTATTCCCTTTGTAGTGCACACATTTTTACCAGAGCCCTGATGTGCCCTAGTCAAAAGTAGTGCACTATATAGGGAATAGGATGCCATTTGGAACATATCCCCAGTCTTGTGACAACCTGCGTAGGATCAATGAGTCTGCAGATCTGATGAAGCTGACAATTTCCTCTGGACTGTCAAAGCTTTCAGGAATACCTAGCTGCTTCGTTATATTATACTCCACAGAGCTTAGTCTCACTTTTATGGTGGTGAAATTATCCTTAAGAATAGCTCTGAGTTTGAAAAGTGTCTCAGTCTATCTTTGTCATGGAACACAAGGTGCAGTACYGAATGGTAATCAATAATGCTGTATGTATGGTAGTTAATATACAATGTTTATAATGTGTTACAGAAACAGGTTGTTTACCGTTGGCTGGCTTTACGGGAAGAGTAGTGACACACACAGTGGTCAGATTCTAGGGGAGTGAACCATAAGCCATAAAGCAGTGACTTACTATGGAGCTGATGATAGTACCAGGGATGGAGTTACCCTAATGATAGTACCAGGGATGAAGTTACCCTAATGATAGTACCAGGGATGAAGTTACCTTAATGATAGTACCAGGGAAAGGGTGGGAGTTACCCTGATGATAGTACCAGGGAGGGGGTTACCCTGATGATAGTACCAAGGACAGGGAGGGAGTTACCCTGATGATAGTACCAGGGGTGGAGTTACCATGATGATAGTACCAGGGAAAGGGTGGGAGTTACCGTGATGATAGTACGAGGGAAAAGGTGGGCGTTACCCTGATGATAGTACCAGGGACAGGGAGGGAGTTACCCTGATGATAGTACCAGGGAGGGAGTTACCCTGATATGTGTCAGGCAAAGGGGGGAGTTACCCTATGATAGTACCAGGGAGGGGTTACCATGATGATAGTATTACGGCACAGAGAGGGAGTTACCATGATGATAGTACTAGGGATGGAGTTCCCTAATGAAAGTACCAGGGATGGAGATACCCTGATGATATGTCAGGCAAAGAGGAGCTACCATGATGATAATACTCAGGAGGGCGTTACCTTGATGATAGAGTCAGGCACAGGGAGGGAGTACCCTGGATAGACCAGGACAGGGAGGGAGTTACCCTATGATAGTACCAGGGAGGGAGTTACCATGATGATAGTGTCAGGCACAGGGATGGAGTTACCCTGATGATAGTACCAGGGCAGGGAAGTTACCATGATGATCAGTACCAGGGAGGGATTACCATGATATAGATATCAGGGAAGAGGGGGATCCTGATGATAGTCTAGAAAGGGAGGAGTTACCCTGGTGATAGTACCGGGGAGAGTTACCATATGATAGTGTCCGGCCATGGAGGGAGTTACCCTGATGATAAGTACCAGGGAGGCGTTACCTTGATGATAGTACTAGGAGGGAGTTACCCTGATAATAGTACTAGGGAGGGAGTTACCCTGATTATATTACCAGGAGGGAGTTACCCTGATGATAGTACCAGGAGGGTGTTACCTGATGATAGTACCAGGAAAGAGTTACCATGATATATTACCAGGGAGGTGTTACCCTGTTTAGTACCAGGGAGGGTGTTACCCTGATGATATACCAGGAAAGTTACCATGTGTATAGTACCAGGGAGGGTTACCCTGATTATAAGTACCAGGAGGGTTACCCTATGTAGGACCAGGACACGGGAGGGAGTTACCCTGATGCTATTACAAAAGCGGGAGTTACCTGATATAGTACAGACGGAGGGAGTTACCCTGATTATGTACTAGGAGAGAGTTCCCCTGATGTAAGTACCAAGGGACAGGGAGGGATTACCCTGATATAGTATTAGGGAGGGAGTTACCCTGATGTATACAAAGACAGGAGGGAGTTACCCTGATGATAGTACAGGGAGGAGTACCCTGATGATATACCAGGACAGGGAGGGAGTTACCCTGATGATAGTACCGGAGGAGTTACCCTGATGATATTACCAAGGACAGGAGGAGAGTTACCCTGATTATATACCAGGGAGGGAGTTACCGGCTGATTACCAAGGACAGGGAGGGAGTTACCCTGATTATAGAACCAGGAGGGAGTTACCCTTGATGCATATTACCGAGGACAGGGAGGGAGTTACCCTGAGATATGGTTCCAAGACAGGGAGGAGTTACCGATTATGTACCAGGGAGGTACCCTGATGATATTACCCAAGGACATGGGGGAGTTACCTGATTATATACCAGGGAGGTGTTACCCAATGATAGTACCAGGAGGGTGTTTAACCATATTATAGCATCAGGGAGGAGTACCTAATGAATAGTATCAGGAAGGGAGTTACCATGATGATAGTACCAGGGCAGGAGTGGAGTTACCCTGATGATAGTTACCCAGGGAGGAGTTACCCTGTGATGAGTACCCTGGAGAAGTTACCCTGATGTAGTACCAGGGACAGGGAGGATACCCTGATGACAGTACCAGGGAGGAGTTACCCTGTGATTACCCTGGAGGGAGTTACCCATGATGATAGACCAGGGGGGAGTTACCCTGATGATAGTACCCTGGAGGAGGTTACCCTGATGATAGTACCCTGGAGGAAGTTACCCTGATGATAGTACCAGGGACAGGGAGGGGTTACCCCGATGATAGTACCCAGAGGAAGTTACCCTGATGATGGTACCCAAAGGGAGTTACCCTGATGATAGTACCAGGGAGGGAGTTACCCTGATGATAGTACCAGGGAGGAGTTACCCTGATGACAGTACCAGGAAGGAGTTACCCTGTGATAGTCCAGGGAGAGTTACCCTGATGATAGTACCAGGGAAAGAGTTACCCTGATGAATAGTACCCTGGAGGAGTTACCCTGATGATAGTACCAGGGATGGAGTTACCCTGATAATAGTACCCGGAGGGAGTTACCCTGATGATAGTACCCGGATGGAGTTACCCTGATGATAGTACCAGGGATGGAGTTACCCTGATGATAGTACCAGGAGGAGTTACCCTGATGATAGTACCAGGGATGGAGTTACCCTGATGATAGTACCCGGAGGGAGTTACCCTGATGATAGTACCAGGGAGGGAGTTACCTGATGATAGTACCAGGGAGGAGTTACCCTGATGATAGTACCAGGGAGGAGTTACCCTGATGATAGTACCCCGAGGGAGTTACCCTGTTGAGTCTTTTTCACATGTCTACAGGTAATGTCATGTGTGATAAATGCTCTTCAGTTAGGCTTCATTTAGGCATAAAACTCCTTGGTTCACTATTTGTTCAATGTTTGTGTTTATGGAGAAGAAAAAAATCATGTCAGTGTGGAAATGGAGAACAAAATAATACATCGTTGTCTCGTCAATAGTTGATGAACCAGTACTAACTCTGAAACAGGAAAACTACAGGCCACTGCACCATGCATGTCTGAGGTCACGTTGTCCCATTTCCCTCCCTCCCTCCCTCCCTCCCTCCGTACCTCCCGACACTTCGAAAGTATACTGCAGTAAAATGTTGTTTTTAGGGACTGCGTAATTTCCAGTGACAACAGTGTTAATTTGTGAGAATAGCAGAGAAGGAACAGCATATGTTGGAGCCTGAGGCCACTTGTAGAATGACAGGGGAAACAATGGTGACAGTGGGGAGGCGCAAGGCACAGCTGCCTGCCCCAGCCTAGCCTAGCCTGGCAGGCGATGGAACGTTGGTGCATCTGTGTTCTGTTCCGGGACCACACACTACCCCCCCCCCCCGCTCCTTCTCACACAAATGTCACTGAACACTCCCAGTACCCCGGGCAGGGCAGAGATAGGATAGGGAGGGAGGGAGTGTAGRTTGAGAATGGGGGCAAGCCGTGTAGTGTCTACTCTTTACCCCTAAAGCTGAAGCTTCCCGGCCTCCTGCCTTCAGAACCATGCAGCCTCCTCATTACACAAACAAACACAATGAAAACCATTACATGGGAGCTGGAGTGTTTTCAATCAGTAAGTGAAGTGCTGTAATAGTAAGGGCTTYGGTAGAAGTCGATGTCGAAGGGACTATAGACTCTAACTATAGGTGGAGGCTGAAACTTAGTTTATACTCAGTGGACAAAAACATAAATAACATGGTAACATTTTATCATTACTATCATGAATTTACATTTATCAATTRTCTATAAACTAACCTATCTGTGAAGTCATTTAAAGGGATGCAGGACCAGAGTATGCCTGGTTCAGGCCTTGTGCAATGTTAGAACCAAATGGTACCATGAAATAAAAGGCCATATTGTACTGAAATAAATATAAAATCTCCATTGAGAAGCTACAGTAGGATATCAGTTTTAGTCTTATATACAGTAGAAGGGTATACAGTAGGATGTCAGTTGTAGTCTGAAGTCATTTAAAGGGATGCAGGACCAGAGTATGCCTGGTTCAGGCCTTGTGCAATGTTAGAACCAAATGGTACCATGAAATAAAAGGCCATATTGTACTGAAATAAATATAAAATCTCCATTGAGAAGCTACAGTAGGATATCAGTTTTAGTC
>NW_019944850.1:37578-59690 GCF_002910315.2 Salvelinus sp. IW2-2015 | reverse complement strand
TCTTCTGTCTGTCTGTCTGTCTGTCTAAGTCTGTCTGTCTGTCTGTCTTGCATCTGTTTCGTGCTCTGTCTGTTTCTTGCTCTGTCTGCTGTCTGGTCTGTCCGTCTGTCTGTCTGTCTGTCTGTCGTTGCTAGTCTGTGTCTGTCTGTCTGTCTGTCTTTGTCTGTCTGTCGTCCTGTCGTCTGTCGCTGTCTGTACCTGTCTGTCTGGTCTGTCTGTCTCTCTCTCTCTCTCTCTCTCTCTCTTCTCTCTCTCTCTCTCTCTCTCTCTCTCTCTCTCTCTCTCTCTCTCTCCTCTCTCTCTCTCTCCTCTCTCTCCTCTCTTCTCTTCCTGGTGTCTCCTCGGTAGTCTCTCCTTTTGTCTCTGTGTCTCTCTCTCTCCTCCTCTCTCTCTCCCTCTCTTCTTCTCTTCTCTCTCTTCCTCTCTCTCCTACTCTCTCTCTCTCTCGCTCGCTCTTTCCCACTTCCTCTCTTTCCTCTTTCTGCACTTCTCGCTTCTTTCTCTCCCTCTAACGGTGTCACTCTTCATCCCTATCTCACTTCTTCTCTCTCTCCCCCTTCTCATCACTCTCCCTATCCTTGCCACACTTCATGATCAAGTCTTCTTGCTGAGCCTTGGAATGGGGCTTACTCCTTCTTCATTTAAGTTTAGCACAGAGAGATTCATCCACACCCAGTACTAGCTACTGTGTTTTTCCTCACGTCTAAGAATTATAGATAAAGTTCCTCTCCTCTTTAACGCGTAGCTTGTTCGTCTGGGCACTGGTAGGTTAGAATGAAGTTTCTGAGGTAGATTTTTAGCTGAGGCTGCATGGATAGACAACATTGATTGACTGGTGTACTTGATCCTGTTGAACGGACTGTTTGTTTGGCGGCATGTGGAAACAGGTAGGGAATGTGTCATGTAGCTGGATGGAATGACACGCTAAGTTGTTTCACAGGCATCTGTGCTGAGACATTCACACCAGGGATGGTTAGGGAAAGAGCGGAAGGCCACACACATTTCTATACCAGTATGTACAAGCTACTGTACTAGGGCCCGCATCAAGGACTACTATGCATGTTCACACCTTGGTCCACCAGCAGTATCCACACAGTGACACCTCTGATGGATTATTGGCCTCTGTTTCAACATTCAATCAATCAAATGTATTTATATAGTGCCTTTACTCAGGCAGATGTCCACAAAGTCTGCTTACAGAAACCCAGCCTAAACCCCCAAAAGCAAGCAAGCAGGGGTAGAAGCACGGTGGCTAGGAAAAACTCCCCTTAGAAAGGCCAGAACCTAGGTAAGAACTAGAGAGGAACCAGGCTATGAGGGGTGGCCAGCCTCTTTGGCTTTGTCCGGTGGCAGATTATAACAGAACATGGCAAAGATGTTCAAATGACACAGTACATGACATAACATGACACAGTAACATGACATTAACATGACACAGTAAACATGGCATACTGACACAGTAACATGACATAACGACACCAGTAACAGACAGAACATGACACAGGAACATGAACATAAACAGGAACAGTAACATGACATAACATGACACAGTAACTATGGACATTACATACACAGTAACATGACAACATGGACACAGTAACATGTCCTAAGTGGCGCTGCTCTCTGGTTCCTGGCGTAGGGGCATTACTATGAAAGTCAATGGCCTTGTATGTAATATATTCTGTATGTTCGTACTGGAACTGTATTTGATAGAACAACAGAAACGCAGTCAGTATGTGGTTTGCCTCCTCCCTTACCCTCTACCCTCCATTCCCTCTACCCTCCATTTCCTTCCATGTCCATTCATTCTCCCTCTACCCTCACCTCTATCCCTCTACCCTCCATCCCTCTACCCTCCATCCCTCATTTCTGTCCATTCATCGCTCCCTCTACCCCTCCCACCCTCCTATCCCTTACCCTCGCATCCCTTACCCTCCATCCCTCCATTCGTCCATCACCATCCCTTATCCCTCCACCCTCTATCCCTTACCCTCCATCCCTCTACCATCCTCCCTCTACCTCCATCCCTCCATTCGTCCATTCATCATCCTAGCTCCGTCCACCTCTTCCCTCTACCCTCCACCCTACTACCCTCCCTCCTCCATTCGTTCCATCCCTCTACCGTCCACACCCTCGTTATCCTTTACCCTTCATTCCCTCCAGTTCTCCATTCATCCATCCTCTACCCTCCGACCCTCTATCCCCGCTTCCCTCCATCACCTTTATGTTCCTACAGCTGCTATATAAACTAGATAGCCACTTCATTCATCTTTGTCTGTGTGAGCGGTAAGTGAGGTCAGGACTAGCCCACTCCGCTTCCCCTCTTAGGAATGGAAATGCGCCCATTGACGTAGGAGTGGATATGTAGGTAGAGGGTAACCGTCGGGTCTGCCCAGGAATGAAGTGTATCAGGTTAGACCCTCAGATAGCGTGGGGCCGTGGGTAAGGTGTGTTGCTGACGCTTGTGAGACCAAATGCTCCCCTGACCTTTTTACTTAAAACAACCCCCCCCCCCCCCCCCCCCCCCCCCGCCCCCACCAGACTCAGTGTCTAATAAATCCAAGGGGGTGACAAGTTCACATACCTCTTCTAGATGAGCCCTTCTCTCTTGACCTAGTTTTTCATATGTGTATCACAGGCAGAGTCACACACACTACACACACACACACACAAACACATCACACACACACAACACACACAATCACACACACAGACCACACACACACACACACACAGAACACACACCACCACACACAGAACACACACACACACACAGAGACACACACAACATCAAACACCACACACAACCATGAGAGAGAGACACACACACACACACACAACACACACACACACACACACACACAACACACACACACACACTCAGAGAGCACAGACACTAGCCACATCACTCTCCTTTCCTACTGTCTCGCTTCTCTTTCACTCTCGAACACACACCACTCACTACGCTCACGCACACACATGTACTATCATGAGCAGACATACCACACCCCCCCAATTGTACTCCCTCTGTTATCTTGCATAACCCCACTGTATAGGCCAGTTTGACACTGGGATAAAAATGAAAGATATGATGACCCCATATTTGGTGTAATCTCCTGCTACACTACACATCTAGACAACTGCACGCCTGCAAGACGCCTGACCTCAACCTCAATGATCAACCCCACACCAGTCCATCCACGTCATTTCCTCTCGCTCAAAAGTCTAACACCGCCTTACGTGAACTAGGTGATCAAAAGCCTAATATCCAGCCAGCTCAATCAAGTCTCAGGTACCAGCAGAGAACTAGTGATCAAATGGCCTAATACCTGCACGAAGTCTCAGTTACAGAACTACTAGTGTGCGAGTCTGCCATTTAATATCCGTCGCGATAGTCTCGAGTACAGAACTAGTGATCAACCTAAATAACGTCCAAGAGTGTGAGTGTCCTCGTCCTCAATAAGCCAGATAGACAATGAGCCACACACAGAATTAAATAGAGACCAACCATAACTATTGAAGTAAATGTGAGCGAGTAGGTTGGTGTCCAAGAACTTCCGACGTAAGCAGTTACTGTAGATAAATGTCTTTTTTATTAGTGAATACCATTCACCAGTTATGACATAGAAATGGTATAGAGTGGATGGTATGTATGTTTGATGATATGTATGTTATGTTTTGACGATAAAAAAATAATATTTACGCAATATGAGTAAAAGTGTGTCGAGAAATCTTCATCTTTTTAATTTTGAGTGGCACATCTTAGTGGATCTCGATAAGTTGCCTCGATGAAGGCTCGAACATGAAATAACCAAGCCAGATCCTGTCGCACGACCCCTACTCAGAAAAAGCTTATGTTCTCGGAAATCAGATTTTTGTAAGCAGAAGGATGTTTTTACGTCTTCCTGGTGTGAGTGAGCCAGTTCTCCTTTTCCCGAAGATAGTCCCATTGTGCAACCTGACCGCTTGGTCGTGGAGCAGTTAGTCAAGGTGCTGATTAAACGGCATGGATCATTGAGGCAGAGTGCACCTTATTGCTGGGTCTTGTAAAAAGGCCACTCTATGAGTGTGCAGTTTTGTCTGTGGCAGTAACACAACGCCCACACAATCTGCCTTTCTCAAGGAAGAGTATTTGGGAGAGCGGGGTGCATTCTTCGCCCATGAAGTTGAGCTGCAAGGAGATGTCCACACAGACGCATTTGCTTTTGCTAGAACCAACCTGGAGGAATGCATTTTTCGATACCCGCACCAGTATGAGCTGCCCTTTCTAACCTCGTTTAAAGATCCATATTGGCAGTTGTGTTCCAACCGGCTTTCACCAACCACAGAGCCTACGTCTTGCTAACCAAAACCAGCCCTCAGGAACATCCAGCATTCAGGCTTCCTCACCTGCTGGGATCTTCTGAGTCAGCTGATGCAAATGGTTGGATTTGCTCAACCCGAAAGAGGGAATTAAGCACAATTTTAAATTTTAGTTCGTTCAATTTCAGAGCACAACGAGTCATACCAGGGGTCGATGATCGGTGATCCTAAGAGGCCCCAATTGCTCCTGCCATTTCATTCGTTCACCATCCACGTTACGTACATGTTTCATAGTCCCTAAATAATGCCGGTCCAACTGTCACGAAGGAACATGCTGTTACACTTATTTAGTTCTCTGGGAAAGTTGAAGCAAGAAATCCCAGTTCTATCACGATCTGAGGCGTATGTACTCACCAGGACAATAGCACCACGCGCGCACGGGCGGCAGGACATTTAACCGCACTATGGAACGGGAAACCAGACAGACAGACAGACAGACAGACAGACAGACAGACAGACAGACAGACAGACAGACAGACAGACAGACAGACAGACAGACAGACAGACAGTGCAAGGATAGAGGGAGAAAAAGAGAGATCTTGTCTGCCGAGGGGACTCTTTAATTCAGCTCCAGAGTGGGTCGTGTGGAACACAGGCCTGTCTGTCACCGGGAGGCTCCAGTGACCGCCTGGTGGATCACAGAGAAGAGGAGCAACGGGAGCCATATCGGATTGGCACAGGGCACCCTCCCCCACAGGGCAAAAACAGCTTGAATCAACATTGTTTTCACATCATTTAAACCCCAAAATCGATGTGATGAAGTTGAATCAACGTGGAAAACATTTTTTTCACTCACATTTGAACCTAAACACAATGACATGGTGGCATGTTTTGATGATTTCACATTGAATTCACATATCCTGTTGCCTAGTCACTTTATCCCTACATATACATTATGTACAGTACATGTAAACCTCAATTACCTCATACCCCTGCATATCAACTGGGTACTGGGACCCTGTATATACAGTGCATTCAGAAAGTTAAAATGGATTAAATAGTTTTTTCCCCCTCTTCAATCTACACACAATACCCCATAATGACACAAGCGAAAACTGGTTTTTAGAAATGTTTGCAAATGTATAATAAGAAATACCTGAAACATCACAGTTACATAAGTATTCAGACCCTTTACTCAGTACTTTGTTGAAGCAACTTTGGCAGCGATTACAGTCTTGAGTCTTCTTGGGTATGACTACAAGCTTGGCACACCTGTACTTGGGGAGTTTCTCCCATTCTTCTCTGCAGATCCTCTCAAGCTCTGTCAGCTTGGATGGGGAGTGTCGCTGTACAGCTATTTTCAGGTCTCTCCAGGGGGACCTTATAT
This sequence comes from Salvelinus sp. IW2-2015, assembly GCF_002910315.2. Classification (NCBI taxonomy): domain Eukaryota; kingdom Metazoa; phylum Chordata; class Actinopteri; order Salmoniformes; family Salmonidae; genus Salvelinus; species Salvelinus sp. IW2-2015. Next base: position 54,001 of record NW_019944850.1, on the reverse strand, counting down.
AGACAGGTGTGTGCCTATCCAAATAATGTCCAATCAATTGAATTTACCACAGGTGGACTCCAATCAAGTTGTAGAAACATCTCAAGGATGATCAATGAAAACAGGATGCACCTGAGCTCAATTTCGAGATTCATAGCAAAAGGTTAGATTTCTTAGGTAATAAGATATTTCTGTTTTTAATTATGTATACATTTTCGCTTTGTCATTATGGGGTATTGTGTGTAGATTGATGAGGAAATGTTTTTATTTAATCCAGTGCAGAATAAGGCTGTAACGTAACAAAATGTGGAAAAAGTCAAGGGGCCTGAATACTTTCTGATTGCCCTGTATAGCCTAGTGTTGACAAAAAGTAAATGTGGACAGTTCTTCTATCTTCAATATGCGCCTCAATAGGAGGAATGAGCGATGTGTCTTCACTTGTAGCCTACTTCCTGTGAGAAGGATCCAATCATGTGATGGGCATTGACTAATAAGAATTTAGATATCTGAGAGCCATGTGAGTGAGAGGTGCTTTGGAGCGAGAGAGAGGAATTAAAATTATTATACTCAGCCCACAGCCACAACTGCCACTTTGGCCTCAGAAGGCCTGGATTTTTTAGGGGGCATTGCGGCTGCTGGGAAATTAGAGGCCTGGTGAGAATATTATCAAGTGCTTGTCAAATTGTGAATGAGAGACTGATGAAGTGTGTACAGCCTGCACAAGAAACATGGCAGAGCTCATGCCTTTCATGCAACTTTTTTCAAATCATCATTAGAGTCGCATGCAGCCTTAGTATGTATTAAAAAATCAAAACATATAGCCCAATGTTTGTATCACAACTGAAGTGACATAAATAACTTTAATTGAAGCATATAGGAGGACCTGTTTCTTTGTGAACTGCTCAACACAGAATAGTCGCATATGCGCCGCGCCCTCCTTATGAAATTATCTAGGGAAAAGATCCTTTCTATTTTATTCAACTTTGTTCATTTTGTATTCTTCATAATGTAAAATAATGCCACGGAATTCTAAGTAAATCTCGTCTGCTAAATGAACCAGTGTAGCCCACAGCCATATGGCACAGCCAGATCAGGGTCTTACATAAGGACATTTCAGAGTAAGCTATTCGGTTCTTCTGATATAGACTACATTTTCTTCATATCATGTTTCTTTAGACCTGTCTAAAACAAAATATGGATTTATTGTGATGGTGTAGGCTTTATTAAATAGATTTTATTAGACTTATCAAAATGTAGATGTTCCAAAGGTCTGCATCAGGAGCTTGTAGGCTATGAGTGGAAACCAAGAAATGCTAAACGTGTGTATGTTAATTAATGGACAATTACCTTAACTTCTTATGGCTGCAGGGGCAGTATTGAGTAGCTTGGATGAAAGGTGCACAGAGGTGCCCATAGTAAACTGCCTGCTCCTCAGTCCCAGTTGCTAATATATGCATATTGTTCGTATTGGATAGAAAACACTCTGAAGTTTCTAAAACTGTTTGAATTATGTCTGTGAGTATAACAGAACTCATATGGCAGGCAAGAAAGTTCCACTTCCTGTTTGAAGGTGGCAGATTTTCAACCAAGCTCTCATTGAAATTACAGCGAAATATTGATGAGTTTTCACTTCTACCGGTAGTACCCCTAGCATGTACAACCGTCAATAGAACTTTGTCTTGATGACTCTATGGTGAAGGGGGGCCGAAGGAAGACAGGAATTTATCACCACTGCACGAGCTGGACCATGCTTTCACATGCGCGTTCACCCATGAGGAGGACCCTCCCGTTCCACCGGCTCATGCTGAAGTCATTCTAATTCTACCCGGTTGGAACGTCTATTCAAAGATGTATGTTAAACAACATTTCTACAAGATTGATTCAGTCACATCGTTTGACATGTTTCTACCTGACTGTTACGGAACTTTTGACATTGCGTCACGTATAGTGGACGCGCATTGTGACTTTGGAAATGCTTACCAAACGCGGCTAACCAAAGTAGCTAATTGGACATAAAGACAACCCGACATTATCACACAAATCAAGCACTTTATTGTGGCACCCTCGGATTCCCTAGGACTGCATTTGAATGAACTTCAATCAAACGCGTAAGGAACACATTCATCATATATTTTCTGGTTTCTGTGTGAGTCTTCCAAACATAGGCGCGGCTACAGTTGCTTATCCCTATATTTCCTGAGCGCCGTATCACTTCCTATTGCATGGGTTGCTTTTTCCCGAAAGTTTTTTTGCAAAATCTGACACAACTACTTGCAATTGTAAGGAGAGGGCCTATATCTATAATTCCTATGTGGATTAACTTGTATTATATCTTACAATTTATGATGACTGTATTTCTGTTTGAAACGATGTGGCTATGCAAAATCACTTGATGTTTTTGGACCCACTATGAATGCTACACGCGCCAATGTAAACTCAGATATTTTGATATAAATATGGAACTTTATCAAACAAAACACTTGCATGTGTGTGGAACATGAAGTCCTATCGAGTTTCACCATCTGATGAAGATAATCCAAAGCGTTAGTGATTCATTTATATCTCTAATTTCCTGCACTTTCACTGTCTGTTGTACATATCGATCCCGTGCGCGGGAGTGCAGCCATAAGAAGTTTTCAAGACTGGCAGTTATTTGCTTGACAATCACCGGCTTCAAAATCTTATGACCACAACTGCCCTACTCCCATCTTGAACAACAGCAGCCTTAGTGATGTCAATACACTACCTGACCTAAAGTATGTGACACCTGCGCGTCCAACATCTTATTTCAAAAATCATGTCATTAAATGGAGTTCCTCCCCCTTTGCTGCTAAAACAGTGGAAGCTCATAATTGTCCAGAATGTCATTGTATGCTGTAGCATTAAGATGTCCCTTCACTGGAACTAAGGGGCCTAGCCGCGACCATGAAAAACAGCCCCCAGGCCATTATTCTTCCTCCACCAAACTTTACAGTTGCACAGGCACTTGTGGGTAGGTAGCTTCTCCGGAATCCGCCAAATCCAGATTCACCATTGGACTGCCAGATGGAAAGCTGATTCATCACTCCGGAGAACGCATTTTCACTGCTGCAAAGTTCCAATGGCGGTGAGCCTTTACAACCAGACCTGCCGACGCATGCATCTGCACATGCACATCTTAGGCATTGTTGTGGGCTGCTCGGCCATGGAAACCCATGTTCATGAACTCCGCCCAACGAACAGCTTGTATGTGCTGTATGTTGCTTCCAGAGGCAGATTGGAACTGCCTGTGGAACACGCAACGTGTTGCAACCGAGACAGGCAACTTTACACGCTAAGCATGTTCAGCACTCGCCCGTCCCGTCTTGGTGCGCTTGTCTGCCACCACTTCTGGCTGAGGCATTGTTGCTCCTAGACTCCACTTCACAAGCAGGGTAGACATTTTGACAAACTCTTGTTGAAAGGTGGCCTGAAATAGCCGAATCCACAATTCCCTGAAGGGGGTGTCCACATACTTTTGTATATATAGTGTGTCTTGCTAGTTAGCTAGCTAGTTACAACAAGTAGATATGTTGCTAGCAGGAACAGATAGCTTTATCACTAGCTAGCATGTCATTATAGGACGAGCGTTTTAGCATATCAGTTTATTCCATTTAACAATTTAAGACTACAAAATCTATAGGACAGGTACTGTACAGCTAATACAGTCATGGAGGAAGGACAAATAATACATTATCCCTGTCAATAGTAGGATGATTGCAGAGCAATCAGACTGTCAGGATGTTCATTTTCTAACTCACAAACTATACATTCATTTGCTGTGATTATTTAATATATTAATTCTTGTCTCTCACTTTTGTCTCACATCTATTCAGCTTTCCTGTTCCCAAAGATCAACCAAGTGCTATTTACCGAGCATGGGCTGATTCACTGACCTGTGAGGAGAACCATCCTACTGCAGTTTGAACTAACCCTGCCGTCACTGACATTGAGACCACATATGCATTTGCCTGTTGTCTCTTCTTTGTGGGTTTTTTTCCCACAAAGTGTAGTGCATTTTAGAGCTCCTAGAGACAAGGGGGAATACTGAAGCATGCGTTGACGACAGTTCTACAGTCTCCATCAGAGGCCCAGGCTTTTGGCATAGATGGTAAACTCTAATTTCGAGACTGCGCCATTTTAAGATTGTGCCTTCCACGGCACTTGATATACATTGAATGGTAGGTAACACTATATATAGATACTTCAACTACTGCCTGAGACACCTTTGTTATTTTTCTCCGTACTCAATAAATGGTGGAACTGTCACGTTCTGACCATAGTTCTTTTGTATTTTCTTTGTTTTAGTGTGGTCAGGGCGTGAGTTGGGTGGGTTATCTATGTTTTGTGTTTCTGTGTTGGTTTTCTTGTTTGGCCTGATATGGTTCTCAATCAGAGGCAGGTGTTAGTCATTGTCTCTGATTGGGAACCATATTTAGGTAGCCTGTTTTCTGTTGGGTTTGGTGGGTGGTTATCTTCAGTCTTTGTGTGTCTGCACCAGACAGAACTGTTTTCGGGTTGTTTCTTTGTTGTTTTGTTATTCAGTGTTCAGTTTTGATGATTATTAAATATCATGAACACTTACCACGCTGCACCTTGGTCCTCACCTTCTTCCACCGACGACAGCCGTTACAGGAACACTATTTGTGATGGTGTACTTTGTTCAAATGTACAGTACCAGTCAAAAGTTTGGACACACCTACTCATTGCACATGTATCTTCTGCACATCTACCGTTCCAGTGTTTAATTGCTATATTGTAATTACTTCGCCACAATGGCCTATTTATTGCATTACCTCCCTTATCCTACCTCATTTGCGCATACTGTATATAGATTTTTTTATTGACTGTGTGTTTGTTTATTCCATGTGTAACTCTGTGTTRTWTGTGTCGAACTGCTTTGCTTTATCTTGGCCAGGTCGCAGTTGTAAATGAGAACTTGTTCTCAACTAGCCTACCTGGTTAAATAAAGGTGAAATAAATAAAAAATATTAAAATATTCAAGGGTTTTTCTTTATTTTTACATTGAAGAATAATAGTCAAGTCATCAAAACTATGGAATAACACGTTTGGAATCGTGTAGCGACCAACAAAAGTGTTAAATAAATCAAAATATATGTTATATTTTAGATTCTTCAAAGTAGCCACTCTTTGCCTTGATGACAGCTTTGCACACTCTTGGCATTTTCTCAACCAGCTTCACCTAGAATGTGTTTCCAACAGTCTGAAGGAGTTCCCATATATTCTGAGCACTTGTTGGTTGCTTTCCCTTCACTGTGCGGTCCAACTCATCCCAAACCATCTCAATTGGGTTGAGGTCGGGTAATTGTGGAGGCCAGGTCATCTGATGCAGCAGTCTATCACTCTCTGTCTTGGTCAAATAGCCCTTACACAGCCTGGAAGTGTGTTGGGTCATTGTCCTGTTGAAAAACAAATGATAGTCCCACCAACCGCAAACCAGATGGGATGGCGCATCGCTGCAGAATGCTGTGTGGGCCATGCTATTTAACTGTCTTGAATTCAAGCAAGTCTCTTCTTATTATTGGTGTCCTTTAGTAGTGGTTTATTTGCAGCAATTCAACCATGAAGGCCTGATTCACGCAGCCTCCTCTGAACAGTTGAGATGTTGAGATGTGTCTGTTATATGAACTCTGTGAAGCATTTATTTGGGCTGCAATTTCTAACTCTAATGAAGTTATCTTCTGCAGCAAAGGTAACTTTTGCTCTTCCATTCCTGTGGCTGTCCTCAGGAGAGCCAGTTTCATCATAGCACTTGATGGTTTTTGTGACTGCACTTAAAGTTTTTGAAATGTTCCAGATTGACTGACCTTCATGTCTTAGAGTAATGATGGACTGTCATTTCTCTTTGCTTATTTGAGCTGTTCTTGCATAATATGGACTTGGTCTTTTACCAAATAGGACAATCTTCTGTATACCACCCCTACCTTGTCACAGCACAACTGATTGGCTCAAACGCATTAAGAAGGAAAGAAATTCCACAAATGTACTTTTAACAAGGCACACCTGTTAATTAAAATGCATTCCAGGTGACTACCTCATGAAGCTGGTTGAGAGAATGATAAGACTGTGCAACGCTGTCATCAAAGGATGGCTCCTTCGAAGAATCTCAAATATCAAATATATTTTGATTTGTTTAACACTTTTTTGTTTACTACATGATTCCATATGTGTTATTTCATAGTTTTGATGTCTTCACTTATTCTACAATGTAGAAAATAGTACAAAATAAAGAAAAATCACTGATTGAGTAGGTGTGTCCAAACTTTTTACTGGTACTGTATGTGCATGAAACGTACATCATGGAAAACATGTCTCACACTCAGTCATAGTATAATAATGAATGGATTGGCAAGATTTTGGCACCATGAACTTTTCGAAGGTTAGTAGGAAAGTTAAACATGTAAACCATCAAAATATACTCACATTCACCTAACATTTGGTATTTGACACTCAAACATTCATTTGCTTTTTCTATAATACTACAGGCTCTTTATCATTCTCCATACCTAACATTCCAATGCACAGTAACCACACGCACACACACACACACGCACACACACACACACACACACACACACACACACACACACACACACACACACACACACACACACACACACAGCTGAGTCTCTCTCTTACACAAGATCCCATGTATTTGCATGCCTGTAGTCTGCCGTTTAAAAAGACAGTGACAGGCTGCCCGGCTCTCTGCTTTCAGCTCCTTCAGCTCACTTTCAGTTTGTATGAGGCTGGCTGGCTGAGACTGAAAATGACAGTAATCCAATGTAATAAGAGTGAAAAAGCAGTGATAGAGACTAATGCTGCAGTCTGGAATAATGTGTATCACCTGCAATGGCCCTGCTTACATTGAGCCACAGCAGGAAGTGTGGGGAGAAGAGACGCATATGTAACAAATGAAAACAGTGGGGGACAGAATGGAATGTTGTGATTGATAGCTTAGAGAAGACAGCACTTTGAAAATCATACATGGCATATACACCACCAGAGTTGACTGGAGAAAATATCATTACACAAGGGGCTCCAAAACTAAAGGACGCAAAAACCTGCTCTGAAATCCCATAAAATGTTGTCAAACTTGATCTGAAATGATTTGCTTCTCCAAGCTCTCGTCCACGGAGACCGGCGTTTGACGTCCAGCTTCTTCTGAGCAAATATGAAAGATGGCAAGATGAGTGTCAGAATATCTAAGACTGTAGATGCTTGACAAGTCCCCCTCAGAACACAGGGAATAAAAGGAGGGGTTTTGTGCAGTGTTTGGCAGCCGGTGCTGCTTGAGCTGCCACCTGGAGCAGAGATTGACACGGTCGAGATTACACAAGGATTTGTGGGTGAGAGGAATGCAGGATGACCTCCAGACCAGACACCAGGTGGAAAACAGGAAGGAAGGATGACCACCAGACCAGACACCAGGTGGAGAACAGGAAGGACGGATGACCACCAGACCCAGGTGGAAAACAGGAAGGAAGGATGACCACCAGACCAGACACCAGGTGGAAACAGGAAGGAAGGATGACACCAGACCAGACACCAGGTGGAAAACAGGAAGGAAGGATGACCACCAGACCAGATACCAGGTGGAAAACAGGAAGGAAGGATGACCACCAGACCAGACACCAGGTGGAGAACACTAGGAGTCCAAATCCCTCCATTTAGAACTGATTGTGTGTGAGGGACTGCTGTCATGTCCAATCCGGCGCTGCATGGGCTGTTGTTATTGTTTACCCATCATGCAGTTTTCTCACACAGAATCAGTACAAATAAACAGAAAGCAGAGAGCAGTATTTCACATCTCTTTCCTCTGTAAGTTTCTGTGACCTCGATCAGCAAAAGAGTCCCTTAAATTGTGTATTATTTAATCTATTCACCTCATCAATCATTCTCAAATGTTCATACAATGTGGATTCATGCACTTAGTTGAGTCCATTGTTATCCCAGTGCTCTGAGATCTGTTCCTGCCCACGTTAGTAGGCTACATTATGTGAGGAGGTGTAATAGCTGGTGTAATCTCACCCAACACACGTAAGGGAGTGCGAGCTTACAGTTTTTAACAATCACTTTGGCACTAATTTCAGAACCTTGTGGTCATTTTTCAAAACTCTAGACACAAAACTCAAAACGGTCATCACTTGTAACACAGGCCGTCCAATGTTCAAAACATTGCATTGTGCATTCATATCTTTAAAGAAACCTTGCACTTGCATAATCATTGGTTCAAATAACAAATGTATCATGAAATACCATAGGAACATTCAWTTAGATCACCCACACACAAGATACCGATAGTTTCACTGTGTAGTTGTTCGTACAATCATTAAATATTGTAGTACAAAATATGTGATACATGTTTCATTATGCTACCACATGTAAATACATCACTGTAAAAGGACTAGTAGAGAGAATACTACAGACACAGTGGAATCATTGAACAAAATATGACATTTATTGATGAAATACAATAAAATCACAACATATGTTTCTTTGAATCAAAGCTAAAATAATTAGCTACAAAAAAATAAAAAACAGTTAAAGGTCAACTGCAGTGTTCCTCACCTGGCTTACTGTAAAAAGCWAAACAAAAGATTGATTACTGTACTTCTATATTTCCACCAACCMTGTCTTGTGGATTTGGCCACAGGTTCTCATTCACATCACAATGGATGTTTTCATTAGCCAAACATCTTGRGAAGAATCTTCGGGCATGGCGAATCCAGGCCTGACACTGGTCTGCCGTGATGTCATTGCATGCGTCATCCATGGCCTGGAGAAGGGTGGCTTGTTTGTGAGGGCGCCTATCATATACCTTCCACCTCCACTTGGAGAAAAATGTCTCAATCGGGTTAAGGAAAGGAGAGTATGGGGGTAAGTACAGGGTGGTAAATTGTGGTTGGGCCTGAAACCATGCTTGCACCATTTGAGCATGGTGGAACCTGACATTATCCCACACAATGACATAGGTCATGCCATCAGCTATACAGACTTGATTTAGCTCATCAAGGAAGGTTACATTCGAACAGTGAATCATGTGGCTGCCTGCAACTCAATATATAGAGTATATAGAGTAGAGAGCTTTAGATGTTGTTCGACCAAACATTAGAACAGGCAAGATGAGTAATCTAAGCAACTTTGACCGTGGTATGATTGTTGATGCCACACATGGTGATTCCAGCATCTCAGAAACAGCTGCCCTCCTGGGATTTTTACGCACTACAGTCTCTAGAGTTTACAGAGAATGGTGCGATAAACCAAACACATTCAGTCAGCGGCATTTCTGTGGGCAAAAACACCTTGTTAATGAGAGAGGTCAGAGGAGAATGTCCAGACTCATTCAAGCTAACAGAAAGGCCACACATGCTCAAATAACAGCTGTTTAAAACAGTGGTGTGCAGAAGGGCATCTCTTAACGTACAACACTGTGAATAATTCAGGCTGTTGTGGAGGCAAAAGGGGGTCCTACCCAGTACTAGATAGGTGTACCTAATAAAGTGGCCGGTGAGTGTACAGTAATGTCAAATCTGAAAACATGGTCTGGAAAAGTGATACATGGGACCATAGAAACAGTGTCTGATAAAGAATGATGATGAAATATTACATCCATAGATAATGTGGTCCAATTGGTTCATGTTCCACGGTAATTGGTGTCAATGGATCTCGTTATCCTGAAACTTTCATGATCTAAACATGGAATATTGTTTGTCAGTTTCTGTAAAACTATGCATTAAGAGTAATGCAACAGTTACTTATCATTTTGAGCAGTTGTATCAATTGATAGTTAGATCATTGTAATGAAATGAATGGACAGTCATTTCAGATGTAATGTGTGAATTGCATTTTGAAATGGTAATACTTTGATGTTAAACTTCTTATGGCTGAAGGGGCAGTATTGAGTAGCTTGGATGAAAGGTGCCCATATCAAACGGCCTGCTCCTCAGTCATAGTTCCTAATATTTGCATATTATTATTAGTATTGGATAGAAAACACTCTAAAGTTTCTAAAACTGTTTGAATTATGTCTGTGAGATTAACAGAACTCATATTGGCAGGCAAAATCCTGAGTTGAAATCAAAACAGGAAGTCAGAAATCTGAGCCTGTGTGTATTCACCAGAGTCCCTAAAGAAATCCACTTAAGCTATTAATGATGTTGCACTGCCTAGGGGTTCCACTAGATGTCAACCATCAATAGAAATTTCAATGAGACTTCTATGATGTTGTGGGAGAGAATGAGAGCAGAATCAGTCAGGTGTCCATCAAGCAGCCATTTCCTGACCATGCTTTTTTTTTCAATGGAAGTCCCCTACGTTCCATTGCTCAGCAGACAAGAACGAATATCCAGTTGGAACTTTATTGAAGCTAATGTTAAAAACATCCTAATGATAGATTCAGTACTTAGTTTGAAATGTTTCTTGACCGGTAATAGTTTTTGTCCGATATAATGCTGACCAGAATTAGCGTTTGGATATGTAAACCAGACGCGCTAACAAAAGAAGGTATTTGGACATAAATAACGGATTTTTTTGAACAAAACAAACATTTATTGTGGACCTGGAATTCTGGTGTGCTTTCTGATGTAGATCATCAAAGGTAATGTAATATTTATCATGTATTTTTGTGTTTATGGTGACGCCATCTTTGCAGCTGTGGTATGCTATTTTTGAGCGCCGTCTCAGATTATAGCGTGCATTCTTTTTCCGTAAAGTTTTTTTGAAATCTGACATAGCGGTTGCATTAAGGAGAGGTATATCTATAATTCAATGTGTATAACTTGTATTATCACCTATATTTATGATGAGTATTTCTGTTGAAACGATGGGCTATGCAAAGTCACTTGATGTTTTTGCATTTAGTGAATCTAGTCGCCTCAATGTAAACTTAGATTTCTTTATATAAATATGAATTTAATCAAACAAAACATGCATGTATTGTGTAACATGAAGTCCTATGAGTGTCATCTGATGAAAATAATCGAAGGTTAGTGATTCATTTATCTCTATTCTGGTTTTTGTGAAGCTATCTTTAGCTGGAAAAAATGGCTGTGATTATTGTGGTTTTGTGGTGACCTAACATAATCGTTTGTAGTGCTTTCGCTGAAAAGCCTATTTGAAATCGGACACTTTGGTGGGATTAACAACAAGATTACCTTTAAAATTATATAAGAGACATGAATGTCTGAGTAATTTTAATTATGAGATTTCTGTTGTTTTGAATTTGGCGCCCTGCACTTGGACTGGCTGTTGTCATATCGGTCCCGTTACCGGGACTGCAGCCATAAGAAGTTTGTAAGTTGTTTCCTTTTGAACAGGTGATTTTAGTTTAATGAACAAATTATCTTAGCTTTATGTGTATTGTATCCAAGCAATTGGAAAAAGTGTTAGAGTTTTGAAAAAATTGCATTTTGATCATCGGTTGTGAGTTTTGTGTCTAGAGTTTTGAAAAATGACATCAAGGTTCTGAAATTAGTGCCAAAGTGATTGTAAAAAACTGTAACACCGAGCTAGGAAGACAGCTCTGGTTCTCTGGTTACCTAAGACCTCTCCATGGCTCCCACTATGCAAAGTTGTTCCCTCAAACCTTACCATGAAACAGAGAAGAGGGCCTCAGACAGAGATCTCAGAGATACCCAGAGTAAACAGCAACAGGTCCAGAGCCTGGCCTCGCTCCACTCTGCTCCAGTCGTGCCTCTTTGTAATCACAACCTGTAACCTGAACCTCCTCTTTGATCCACAGCCTGCATTGTCCTGTTTCCCCGATCCTGTTTCCCCTTTCTCTCTCTCTCTCTCCCTCCTTTGCCCTCCCTCTACACCAGCGTTTTCCAAACTAGGTCCTCGGGACCCAAAGACACTACACAGCTGATTCAAATGATAAAAGCTTGATGATTAGTTGATTTTTTTGAATCAGCTGTGTGGTGCTAGGGCAAAAGCCCAAAGGTGCACCCACTTGGGTCCCGAGAACCGAGTTTGAGAAACACTGCTCTACACTCAGACCTGGCCTCTAACCCACTCATCTACTAATTTCCCCAGCATTCCGCCCTGCAGGTCATAGTATCCTCTCTTCATAGGTTTCTATAGAAACCCACTTCTAGGCTGCTTTGTGTGCGTATGTGTAGGTCTACAGGGAAATGTCAACCTTTCATGTGATTACACAATCAGCCAGGGGAACTTAGGTGACTCATTCCACTTGAGGAGTTCCAGACTGTACAAGCACTCTCTCATAAATCTGCTGCCTGAACAAGCAATATCTACTGTAATACTGTCACTCTGTCATACTATAAGTCCCAGCTTGTACAAGCACTGTCTGATACAGTAAGTCCCAGCAATCACATCTCCAGTGTTAGATAGTTGAACGCTCCGATGGTGAGAGAGATGGTCTGTTTCTCTGTCCCTTGGAGTCTCTGGTTTGCCTACAAGCACATAAGTCCCAGCAATCACATCTCCAGTGTTAGATAGTTGAACGCTCCGATGGTGAGAGAGATGGCCTGTTTCCAGTAGCTGTGCGTGTGTAAAATCACTGAGGAAGCCGAGCCCCCCCCCCCAAAAGCCGTATTACAACCGATGTGTCGTGATAATTGCGTTGTTTGCGCTATAACCTGCTAATTCATATGTCTTGCAACTATGATATATAGACCTAAGGGCCAAGACAATAAGAAGACACAGTGGCAGAATAAATTCAACCACACCTTTGTTTTATCACAAAACCGGATAGCAACTTCTGTCCAGTGAAGTCCACAAAGCATATTGCATGTACAGTAACAGACAGTTACATGACCTACAGCATGGTCAAGCAAGTTAATGCTTCAGACATTTTCGGACCACTAAACAACTATTGATTTAGAACCACAGAGAGTTACAGCAAGTCACAGAGAAAACAGGAGCTGCCTCCACTATTGATTACAACATAATTTCAACTTCAACTTTCAACATCATCAAATCACCTCTGCTTAGTCTAATACAGTGAAACTAAAAGATACCAAAAACTATTTAGTCCAGTCAACGCAAGCTAAATATGATGTGGCTTCCATGGTTCTGATTTCTGTGTGCGTGCGTGTGTGTGTGTGTGTGTGCATGTGTGTGCGAGCAAGTGAGTTTGTGCAATTACAAAAACATGTTGACTCACTCTACTTGTAGAGTAAAACCAATGCCTGGTTCCTCTCTTTCCTATTGACGAAACAGTCTATCACTCTGTCATACAGTACATGCTTTTCTTTTTGGTTGTCCTAGGCTACCTGGCTAAAATGTTTGCTCGCTAGCCTAACTTCCATCCATGGGCAACGTTAGCTAGTTAACATTAGCCTTCTACATCTAGCTACATATTGAACTTCCATCCTCTCAGGCCAGGTGCACAACAATGTATGAATTAATGGTTGGATCAGAATCGCCAGTACGGATAATTAAGTAAGTCCAAATCCCTATCTCCATCCATGGCTAATTTAGGAAAGGGACACTTTTAGCTAGCTAGCTACTGGAGGACAACAACACAACTAGCTGGCTAGCTAGCTACTGGAGGACAACAACACAACTAGCTGGCTAGCTAGCTACTGGAGGNTGGAGGACAACAACACAACTAGCTGGCTAGCTAGCTACTGGAGGACAACAACACAACAAGCTGGCTAGCTAGCTACTGGAGGACAACAACACAACAAGATGCAACAGTTGAAGATTTTCTGTCTGACGTATTGTCTCAGTGGGATTTGATWGGAGTGACGCCAAAATCCAAGCTGGCTTCCCTTGACACTTTTTTTGGGGTGCGCCAGTTGAGCTTGCTCAGTTTAGCTCAACGCCGACTGGTTCATTTTTTGCTCGCTGACTTCCCTTGCCTTCAATGCTACGGGCAGCAACAATGTCATACTCGTTTGGAGCAGACAGCATCAGCTAGATGGCCTCCACGTAGGAAGACAGAGGGGCGCTCGATTTCTCGGATGCTTTCTCCTGTGAGATACATTCAGACACTTGCGAATTGAAGGAACATTTTGAAACAGAGAGACAAAAGATACATTATTTTATGTTTTTAAATGTTTTTCTTGGTCCATTTTTTGGGGAAGCCTGGCTTCCCTTGGCATCCGTGAATACACACCACAGTCCCAGCAAACACAGCTACAGTAGACAGTAAATACTTGTCTTGAACACTTGGATGGTGAGAGATGTTTATCTTTCAATCTGAGCCTCTCCTTCTCTAACGTTGGAGAAGGGTAGGGGGGGGAAAGGAGGATGCGGGTGGGCACCCAGCAGGTGTAGTATATTCTTCTCTTGCGTTTCCGCCACTACATTTTCATCAGTTTGCTACTGTTTAGCATGTGGGACATAGACAGTGTGCCCCCCAGCTTTTATCTCAGCGCTAGCTGGCAATGGGGCTGGAGTAATAGAAAACAGCACTCCATTGTAGCACTCATTACTTTATAATTATGCTCATTTTGCATTGCGGAGTAAAATATATAAAGATGCGAAGCGAATGAATTACATGCCTCCTCCGTCTACTCTGTCCCAGAATCAAAGACAGAATAAAAGAGCGAGAGAGGGAGAGAGCGAGAGAGGGAGAGAGCGAGAGTGAGAGAGAGAGAGAGACAGAGAGAGAGAGAGAGACACAGAGAGAGAGAGATACAGAGAGAGAAAGAGAGACCGAGAGACCGAGAGAGAGAGAGAGAGAGAGAGAGAGACACACAACCAAGAGCTGTCACTCATCTCATTCCCCCATCCCCCTTTTGCCACCCACCCACCCCAGAGACAATGTAACAGTGTAACGATGCTTCGTGGGTGACTGTTGTTGATGTGTGCAGAGGGTCCCTGGTTCGCGCCCGGGTCGGGGTGAGGGGACGGACTAAAGTTAAACTGTTACATTGGCTCGCAAGTTACACTAACTTGCTTGACCCTGCTGTAGGTCACTAACTGTCTGTTACTGTACATGCATATATGCTTTGTGGACTTCACTGGACAGAAGTTGCTATCCGGTTTTGTGATAAAACAAAGGTGTGGTTGAGTTTAACTTTAGTCCGTCCCCTCGTCCCGACCCGGGCGCGAACCAGGGACCCTCTGCACACATCAACAACAGTCACCCACGAAGCATCGTTACCCATCGCTCCACAAAAGCCGGGTTGTGGGTTGGCAGCGCACTTCATTGCTGCCTGCCATAAGTTGAGGGACAGTGTCTGACAGACCAATCAACCTGCACATGTACTCTACTGTATGCTTATTGTTATTGTTGAATGTATGGTTATTTTGACCCTTGGTTATTGTTGTTACCCCTCTGTTCTTTCCTTCCTGCCCCTCCCCACCTCCCCTCCTCTGTTTTCTTTCCTTCCTTCCTCCCTTCCCACCTCCCCTCCCTCGTTTCTTTCCCTTCCTCCACTCCCCACCTCCCCTCCTCTGTTCTTCCCTTCCTCCCTCCCACCTCCCATCCCTCTGTTCTTCCCTCCTCCCTCCCCACCCCCCTCTCCTCTGTTCTTTCCTTCCTCCCTCCCCACCTCCCCTCCCTCTGTTTTCCTTCCTCCTCCCACCTCCCCTCCCTCTGTTCTTCCCTTCCTCTCCCCACCTTCCACCTCCCTCTGTTTCTTCCCTTCCTCCTCCCATCCCCCTGCTCCCCTCCCTATGTTCTTTCCCTTCCTCCCTCCCACCTCCCTCCTCTGTTTCTTTCCCTTCCTCCCTCCCTTCTCCTCCCTCTACTCGTTGAATATTTTCCCCAATTAACGCTTTAACTCGAACCACAGTAATTGCCTTCTCAACGCCCCCCCCTCTCATCCCCCTCCCTCCTCCCCTCCTCCTCTACCTCCTCCTTAACTGGTGTTAGCACACCACCACCTCCTGCGCCTCTCCCCTTTACTCTCCTCAAAAACTCACAACCAAGCACACCACACACACACACCATCTCAGGATCAAATATATAGCGAGCTTAGCGCACATGTCATATTCCAGCTATCAGTGTGATGGCTGTGTGTGGCTGAGGAGTCAGCCTTGCATACATAACAACCCTTCAGAATCAAAACACAGAGATCTGTCAGGCTTCCCAGCACATGGAATGTGACAGCCTTCTGTAAGAGAAGGCAGATGCTTCACCACTCAGCCAGCCAGGTTGCGACGCAGGCAGAGAATGGAAACACAACTCTGGGAGAGCTGAGAGAAAAAAACAGTGAAGACTCTCTCACTGACTCTCTCTCCGTCACACTGATCTCTCTCCTAACTCTCCTTCTCTCACAGCTGCTCTCTCTCTCCTCTCTCTCTCTCTCCTCTCTACTCTCTCTCCTACCTGTCTCTCTCTCTCTCTCTCTCTCTCTCTCTCTCTCTCTCTCCTCGGCATGACGTAACAATGTACATATTGCCAAAGCTTATTTTGGATATTTACAATATTTTTGTAAAATATATATATATATAAATTGAGAATCAAAATTGTCAACGGGACACA
>NW_019944850.1:32195-37553 GCF_002910315.2 Salvelinus sp. IW2-2015 | reverse complement strand
GATTATAGAGAGAAGAGAGAGAAGAGAGAACAGAGAGAAGAGAGAAGAGAGAGAGAGAGAGAGAGAGAGGAGGAGAGAGAGAGAGAGAGGGGGAGAGAGAGAGGAGAGAGAGAGAGAGAGAGAGAGAGAGAGAGAGGAGAGGAAGAGGGAGAGAGAGAGAGGAGAGAGAAGGACAGAGAGAGAAGAGAGAGAAGAGAGAGAAGAGAGGAGAGAGAGAGAGAGAGAGAGAGAGAGAGAGAGAGAGAGAGAGAGACGAGAGAGAGAGAGCAGAAAAAAAATGTGGAGAGGAGAAGGAAGGGGGTCGTTGATGCTTTTATGAATACACTACGCGGACAACTGATGGAAAGCCTGCCACGTTCTGCCTCTGATTAAAAGAGATGGAGGAAACGCCTCAGTTGACTATCTCCACCCCCACCTCCCCTCCTCTGTTCTTCCTCCTCTCCCACCTCCCTCCTCTGTTCTTCCCTTCCTCCCCCCCACCTCCCCTCCCTCTGTTCTTCCCTTCCTTCCCCCCACCTCCTCCCTCTGTTCTTCCCTCTCCCCCCACCTCCCCTCCTCTGTTCTTCCTCTTCCTCCCTCCCCACCTCCCCTCCCTCTGTCTCTTCCTTCCTCCTTCGTTCTTCCCTCTCCCCACCTCCCCTCCCTCTGTTCTTCCTTCTCTTCCCTCCCCACCTCCCTCCCATCTCTCTCTCTTTCTCTCCACCTTTTCTCACTCTCATCTTCTCACTCACAGACTTTGGCTCCATGGCTCATGTCTTGAACTTCACAGCTCCTCTGTTCTTCAGTAAGACTCCTGCCCTCCCACAAGGCTCCTGCACCCCCACTCCTCCCCTGGCTGTCTATTGCACTACTCCAGCAAGCCTTCATATACATAATGTAGCAGGAGAGAAATGTAATCCCCTGGAATGATGGTGTCGTCTCATTATTCAGAAGTTACTATATAGTAGGAGGCCCTCCGAGGTAGCTAGGGGAGTGCGAGAAGGGAGGAGGGAGGAGGGAGGGAGGAGGTAGCTAGGAGAGTGGGCGGAGGGAGGAGGGAGGGGGGAGGAGGGAGGACGGAGAGGCACAGAGGCGGTGCAGAGAGAGGTGCACGATTTCTTCTGCTGAAATTTATTGGACCTTCAACCCCCGACCTCCCGCGAAACCTCAGAGGGAGGGGGAGGGGCTTAGCTGGGGGGGTTAATAGTGGTGTTTAGATCTTTAATGGCCCGGCCCCTGATGATGTCAGCTGGATACACATTAGAAATAGCCCAAGGGCCAATGAAAGGAGGGGCTTTCCAGCCAGGCCTTTGAACTAGCATGTGATGGGGGCATCAAATTCCCTGGCTTATAGAAGGAAGGTGCGAGAGAGAGAGAGAGAGAGAGAGAGAGAGGAAGACATGCAGAGAAAGATATAGAACGAGAGTGGGATGTTGCCTCGAGCCATGCAGTCTGTTCGCTGTGCTTCTGCATCCTGAGGGCCCCAGTCAGTCGCTTTGTTCTGTTCTTTACAGCCATACAGTAGTCAATCAATGATATTGCATTGTGATGAGAGGACTATTGGATGGATGAATAGAGGGGGCATGTTTATTTGTTTATTTGCATATAATGTGAAATGTGTAGTTGAAGCAGAGCAGGGACATGCGGCAGAGTAGGGCCATTTAAAAATATATATTTCACTTTTATTTAACCAGGTAGGCCAGTTGAGAACAAGTTCTCATTTACAACTGCGACCTGGCCAAGATAAAGCAAAGCAGTGTAACACAAACAACACAGAGTTACACATGGAGTAAATAAACGTACAGTCCACAACACAATAGAAAAATCTATATACAGTGTGTGCAAATGTAGTAMAATTAGGCAGGTAAGGCAATAAATAGGCCGTAGTGACAAAATAATTACAATTTAGCAATTATACACTGGAGTGATAGATGTGCAGAAGATGAATGTGCAAGTAGAGATACTGGGGTGCAAAGGAGAAGAAAAAAAACAATAGGGGGATGAGATCGTTGGATGGGCTATTTACAGATGGGCTGTGTACAGGTGCAATGATTGGTAAGCTGCTCTGACAGCTGATGCTTAAAGTTAGAGAGGGAGATGTAAGACTCTAGCTTCAGCAGCAGAGAACTGGTAGGAAAGGCGGCCAAAAGAGGAGTTGGCTTTGGAGATGACCAGTGAAATATACCTGCTGGAGCACATGCTATGGGTGGGTGCTGCTATGGTGACCAGTGAGCTGAGATAAGGGTGGGCTTTACCTAGCAAAGACTTACAGATGACCTGGAGCCAGTGGGTTTGGCAACGAATATGTAGCAAGGGCCAGCCACCAAGAGCATACAGGTCACAGTGGTGGGTAATATATGGGGCTTTGGTGACAAAACGGATGCTACTGTGATAGATTACATTCAATTTGCTGAGTAGAGTGTTGGAGGCTATTTTSTAAATGACATCRCMGAAGTCAAGGATCRGTAGGATAGTCAGTTTTACGAGGGTATGTTTGGCAGCATGAGTGAAGGAGGCTTTGTTGAGAAATAGGAAGCCGATTCTAGATTTAATTTTGGATTGGAGATGCTTAATGTAAGTCTGGAAGGAGAGTTTACAGTCTAACCAGACACCTAGGTATTTGTAGTTGTCCACATATTCTAAGTCAGAACTGTCCAGAGTAGTGATGCTAGACAGGCGGGCGGGTGCGGGCAGCAATCGGTTGAAAAGCATGCATTTAGTTTTACTTGCATTTAAGAGCAGTTGGAGGCCCCGGAAGGAGTGTTGTATGGCATTGCAGTTCGTCTGGAGGTTTGTTAACACAGTGTCCAAAGAAGGGCCAGAAGTATCCAGAATGGTGTCGTCTGGGTAGAGGTGGATCAGAGAATTAGCAGCAACCAGAGCGACATCATTGAAGTATACAGAGAAAAGAGTCGAGAATTGAACCCGAGAATTGAACCCTGTGGCACCCCCATAGCGACTGCCAGAGGTCCGGACAACAGGCCCTCCGATTTGACACACTGAACTCTATCTGAGAAGTATTTGGTGAACCAGACGAGGCAGTCATTTGAGAAACCAAGGCTGTTGAGTCTGCCAATAAGAATGTGGTGATTGACAGAGTCGAAAGCCTTGGCCAGGTCAATGAAGACAGCTGCAGAGTATTGTCTTTTATCAATTGCGGTAATGATATCGTTTAGGACATTGAGCGTGGCTAAGGTGCACCCATGACGAACTCGGAAACCAGATTGCATACCGGAGAAGGTATGGTGGGATTCGAAATGGTCAGTGATCTGTTTGTTAACTTGGCTTTCGAAGACTTTAGAAAGGCAGGGTAGGATAGATATAGGTCTGTAACAGTTTGGGTCTAGTGGGGGATGACCGCGGCAGCTTTCCAATTGTTAGGGATCTCAGACGATTCAAAAGAGAGGTTGAACTGGCTAGTAATAGGGGTTGCAAACCAGAGAAGATGTTCGCTACAGAGAGAGATTTCAAGCATGCTATACCTCCTCTTTATACCTTCCCTCTAGCTCCAGGACCCTAGGGTTCAAGCGTTAATGATCCTTCGAGTTGGGGCGGTGTTACTATTGGTGTTGAATGGATGACGCCCCTCCTCCAGATCTCTTCGCCCTCCCTGTATGTCAATGACAGATCTCCTTAGCATATGGTACCTTTCCTACCTTTCCAGCATATCTCACTACTCCTTGTTTCCTAGATGGGATTGGCATGTGCAACGTGATGGGATTTGGCACCCTTGTCTGTGGCTTCCCCTATTTCTTGGGCTCCAACCAGAGGGACTTCCCTTCCTTCCCTCTCTCCATTACCAGCAGAAACTACATCTGGCAGTGGTGTCTCCACGGTGATTAAGGCTAGTGGGGAGGTGGATTAATGGTCAATTGACATAGTCTCGTCACAAGGCAGTTCATGTATTGATCGGGGCGGAAGTGAGTGACATACGGGAGCTGCATCTCTAGCTTGCTTTAGTTCGGCCTTACCTTTTCCCTCCCTACTGTTAGCTTTCTTGGGACATGCCGACACTAAGTGGTACCTCGGCTCATCTTCTGAAGGCACTCTGTTGCGGGGACAGCAGACCTCGGGATATCGGGACTTCTCGATTGAATAATTGCTCCTCGTCAACGACACACAGAGGGACTCTCAGTCGCCAGCTCGCGAACTCGTTTGGCGCATGCTCTGAGGACGCGGTTAGTGGATGCTGTTTTGGGGCCGTGCAGCCTCTCGCGACGCGAGTTAGCCCACGCGTTAATCTCTCTCTACTCACGTCGGCGCAACCTCGGATGCTCAAGCGCAGCGCCCGTTCCCCTATGATCCCCTACCGTTCTCTCAGGATCGGCTCTAGCTGGCCGTTCGTCGGTTCGGTTCACCCCTCCACTCCGATCGGTCCATAGAATATCTTCGCTCTCTCTCAAAGCACAGTCTGTTTCTCCTTATTTCATCTTGTGCTGCGACTATTGATCACAGGACGGTTGGATTCCAGACTGTCATCTCCGTCCCCCCCCCTTCCCTTCCCTCCGCCTCACAGCTCTTCCTCCTTCCCCTCCCTCCTCCTTCCGTCCATTCTCTTCCCCCCTTCCCTCCCTCCGTCCAGAACTCCCCCTTCCTTCCCGGCCTCTCCCCCTCCCCTTCCCTCCTCCGTCCAGATCCCTCTTCATTTCTCCTTTCCTCCAACACCCCAGACTCCTCAGTCAGGCAATCATTGTCTGCCTCTCTCTCCTGAGTCTACTCGTACACTACAGAATACTAATTATGCTAAGGTGCTACAATGCTAGCCGCTCTGCTCGTTTAAGAGAATGACAGTCTGATCTTTCCTACGTTTGTACGTGACTGAGAGCCCCATCGTGACCTGACTGAGGGTGGACAGATAAGGAAAGGGTGAGAGGCGAGGAAGGCGTGGCAGGTTTGAAGGGTATTCAGTGAGGAGGATGGGTAGTGGTGGACTCCACTGGACCCTTGTGAATGAGACACTGTCTCCCTCTCCTTCCCCTCCCCTCTCCTCTCTCTCCTCTCCTCTCCTCTCCTCTCCCTTCTTCTCTCTTTCTCTTCTCTCCTTCTCTCTTCCTCTCCTCCCTCCTCTCCTCTCCTCCCTCCTCCCTCCCTCCTCCCTCCTCCCTCCCTCCCTCCCTCCCTCTCTCTCTCCCCCTCTCTTCTCTCCCTCCCTCTCTTTTCTCTTTCTCTCTCCCTCCACCTCCCTCCCTCCCCCCTCTCTCTCTCTCTTCCTCCTCTTCCTCCCTCCCTTCTCTCTCTCTCCTCTCCCTCTGCCTCTTCCTCTCCCGTTTCTCTCTTCTCTCTCCTCCCTCCTCCTCCCTCCCCTCTCTTCTCTCTCTCTCTCTCTCTTCTCTTCTCTCTCTCTCTCTCTCTCTCTCTCTCTCTCTCTCTCTTCTCCCT
>NW_019944850.1:19099-29964 GCF_002910315.2 Salvelinus sp. IW2-2015 | reverse complement strand
GCAATTGCGGCAGACAATTTTAGAAAAGAGAGGGTCCAGATTGTCTAGCCCAGCTGATTTGTAGGGGTCCATATTTGCAGCTCTTTAAGAAACATCAGCTATCTGGATTTAGGTGAAGTTGCTTTGGGGGGTGCGAAGAGCTGTTGACCGAGGTAGGGGTAACACAGGTGGAAAGCAAGGCCAGCCGTAGAAAAACAGCTTATTGAAATTCTCGATTATCGTAGATTTATCGGTGGTGACAATGTTTCCTAGCCTCAAGTGCAGTGGGCAGCTGGAGGAGGTGCTCTTATTCTCACATGGACTTTACAGTGTCCCCAGAACTTTGGAGTTTGTGCTACAAAGGATGCAAATTTCTGTTTGAAAAAGCTAGCCTTTGCTTTCCTAACTGCCTATGTATATTGGTCCTAACTTCCCTGAAAAGTTGCATATCGTTGGGGCTATTCAATGCTAATGCAGTTATGCCACAAGACATGACGGCAGAGCAGGGACTGGCAGAGCAGTCGGGGACATTCGGCAGAGCAAGGACATCGGCAGAGCAGGGACATGCGCGGCAGAGCAGGGACATGCGGCAGAGCAAGGACATGGGCACGACGCCCACTCACCAGATAAAAAGCCTCCATGGCTCTCCAATGCCAATTGAATTATTTGGAGAGCTTTTCCTTGACGAGTGGTTTAGTAATGCAATCTTCAACCGCATCTCACGCTAGTGCCCACTGCATGCTTCTCTATCAGTGGGAGGAGAGATGGGCATCTTATTTAGACTCCTTTTAGGGGTGACGGATAGCACTGACATTGGGGTTATTATGGCAAGGAGACAATGCTTTTTCATACAAGCAATATTACAGAGTTGGATGTGTGTTTCCGCTCATCTTGATGTTGTTGCTTGGTTACTCAGTCATTCCATTCAGCACTATATGTACACAGTGTAAGCAGGAGTTCCTTTTTTTCATACATGGATTTGAAATGATCTAGCTATGTGTCAGGGGGCTGAATAACCTGCGTAACCCTAATACTATGTAGTCCCTGGCCAAACATCAGCCATTCATCATTGCCATATGATGATGACGTGAATTAGCAGCAAACACAATGTAAAACACCTCGGGGCACCTTGTATGCGATGTACAATGTAATTACACTCCATTATAACTATCCTATTAATGTTATCTATTAGAAGAGCGACGCTCAGCCCCCTCTCCTTACCCTCCTATTTGCAGACGGTCCTTTCATTTGTCATATTGGGCCCCCACATATGACGTGTAGCCGCAACCTTGGTTACCGTCGGCACGGCGACAGGAAAAATGCTTTATTACATTACTGTATGCAGCTACACCCCCCCCCCGATCCTCTGCACCATGCCCTCTCCCACCAACCCCGCCTCCTGATGAAAATGAACTCTGATAATGGCCTGCTGGGGTGATTTAGAACTCTGTAGAGACGGCCAGAGACAACTAGCCTGAGAGACAACTAGACCCAGCCTCACAATAGCCCAGCTAGAAGCACCACAGGCAGTCAAATAGATGGACAGACGGACAGACAGACAGACAGACAGACGGACGGACGGACGGACGGACGGGCGGACGGACGGACGGACGGGCGGGCGGGCAGGCGGGCGGGCAGGCGGGCAGACGGACAGACGGACAGTCGGGCAGACGGACAGGCGGACAGGCGGACAGACGGACACCATTCCACTAGTGTAAGGATGATGTCATCATTTTAACGCTCTGCTGGAAGGCCCAGACAGCCAACCCTCTCTGATGCCAAGATCTCCACATTAAGCTAAGTGAACCCACTGAACTCATACATATATTTAGTTCAAGCTGTCTTTCTCTATTCTCAATTTAAGAGACTGCTACCTAATACTATACTCAATATTAAGATCCTCCAGGCTCTGACTGGATCATCCCAAAATAAAATTCCTAATAAAAATTATAAGAATGAGCATGACAGAGATGACGTATCACAGTCAATCAATCAAATGTATTTATAAAGCCCTTTTTACATCAGCATTTGTCACAAAGTGCTACAGATACCCAGTCTAAAACTCCAAAGAGCAAGTAATGCAAATGTAGAAGCACGGTGGCTAGGAAAAATTACCTAGAAAGGCAGGAACCTAGGAAGAAACCTTGAGAGTAACCAGGCTTACGGTAAGATGATGCAGTAGGATGATGTGGATACCGGCCCTGGATCCTGCCCTGGATCCTGTACCGCCCTAGATCCTGACTCCAGTCGATGGAGAGGTGGAGGAGAGGTGGAGAGGTAGAGAGGTAGAGAGGAGGGGATGGGTGGATTGAAAGGAGAGGGAGACGTGGGCAGGCAGGTATGGCCTTTTCATCACTCTGCAGGGGGCCATGGTTGACCTTGATTCCTCTCTGCAGCGGTAGGAGAAAACAGCATGGAGTCAAGGTGTGTGTGTGTGTGTGTGTGCGTGAGTGTGTGTGTGTGTGTGCGTGCGTGTGCTTAATTATCTGACCCATATTTAAATTGATGCCCCTAAAATGATTTTACAGTGACAGATTTCTTTAACCTTCTCCCTTGCCTCGGTGGTGCATGGTGCACTCTGGTAGTAGTACTAGTGAAGCTATCTCCACACACAGTTACAGTAAATGTTACAGTAACAGTTACAGTAACAGTTACAGTAACACTTACAGTTACAGTAACAGTAACAGTAATAGTAACCCTTACAGTTACAGTAAGAGTAACAGTTATAGTAACACGTACAGTAACAGTTACAATAACACTTACAGTTACATTTACAGTAACAGTACCACTAACAGTAACAATAACACTTACAGTTACAGTAACAGTAACAGTTACAGTAACAGTAATAGTAACACTTACAGCAACATTGCATTAACAGTAATAGTAACACTAACAGTAACAGTTACAGTAACAGTAACAATAATAGTAACATTTACAGTAACAGTTACAGTAATAGTAACACTTACAGTAAAAGTTACAGTAACAGTAACAGTAATAGTAACATGCTCCAAACTGCCATAAACAAAGCCAGACTACGGTTTGCAACAGCACATGGGAACAACGATTGTACTTTTGGAGAAATGTCCTCTGCTCCGATGAAGCAAAAATAGAACTGTTTGGCCATGATGACCATCGTTATGTTTTGGACGTAAAGGTGAGGCTTGCAAGCCGAAGAAAACACCATCCCAACCGTGAAGCACGGGGGTGGCAGCATCATGTTTGTGGGGGTGCTTTGCTGCAGGAGGACAGTGCATCTTCACAAAATAGATGATCATGAGCAGGAAAATTATGTGGATATATTGAAGCAACCTCTCAGACATCAGTCAGGTAATAGCTTTTGCAAATGGGTCTTCCAAATGGACAATGAGCCCAAGCATACTTCCAAAGTTGTGGCAAAATGCTTAAGAACAACACAAGTCAAGGTTTTGGAGTGGCCATCACAAGGCCCTGACCTCAATCCTTTTAGAAAATTTGTGGGCAGAACTGAAAAAGTGTGTGCGAGCAAGGAGGCCTACAAACCTGACTCAGTTACACCAGCTATGTCAGGAGGAAATGGGCCAAAATTGTGGAAGGCTACCTGAAACGTTTGACCCAAGTTAAGCAATTTAAAGGCATACTACAAGTACTAATTGAGTGTATGTAAACTTCTGACCCACTGGGAATGTGATGAAAGAAATTCAAGCTTGAAAGAAATAATTCTCTCTACTATTATTGACATTTCACATTCTTAAAATAAAGTGGTGATCCTAACTGACCTAAGACAAGGAGTTTTGCTTGGATTAAATGTCAGGAATTGTGAAAAACTGCATGTATTTGGCTAAGGTGTATTTAGCTAAGGTGTATGTAAACTTCTGACTTCAACTGTATATATATAGCCCCAGGGTCTCAAGCTTAATGATGAGTTTGGAGGGTACTATGGTGTTGAATGCTGAGCTGTAGTCAATGAACAGCATTCTTACATAGGTATTCCTCTTGTCCAGATGGGATTGGGCAATGTGCAACGTGTGATGGCGATTGCATCGTCTGTGGACCTATTGGGCGGTAAGCAAATTGGAGTGGGTCTAGGGTGACAGCTAGGGTGGAGGTGATATGGTCCTTGACTAGTCTCTCAAAGCACTTCATGATGACGGAAGTGAGTGCTACGGGCGATAGTTGTTTAGTTCGGTTACCTTAGCTTTCTTGGGACAGGAACAATGGTGGCCATCTTGAAGCATGTGGGGACAGCAGACTGGGATAGGGATTGATTGAATATGTCCGTAAACACAACCAGCCAGCCAGCTGGTCTGCGCATGCTCTGAGGACGCGGTTAGGGATGCTGTTTGGGCCGGCAGCCTTGCGAGGGTTAACGGTTAAATGCTTTACTCACGTCGGCCACGGAGAAGGAGAGCCTACCGTCTTTGGTAGCTGGCCGTGTCGGTGGCACCGTATTGTCCTCAAAGAAGTTGTTTAATTTGTCTGGAAGTAAGACGTTGATGTCCGTGACGGGCTGGTTTTCTTTTTGTAATCTGTGATTGTCTGCAGACCCTGCCACATACGTCTCTTGTATTGGCGCTTTGCTTGTTTGATTGCCTTACTCAGGGAATAACTACACTGTTTGTATTCGGCCATATTCCTGTCACCTTGCCATGATTAAATGCGGTGGTACGTGCTTTCAGTTTTGTGCGAATGCTGCATCATATCCACGGTTTCTGGTTAGGGAAGGTTTCAATTGTCACAGTGGGTACAACACCTCCAATTCACTTTCTTATTAACTTCACTAGGGTAGGGGGCAGCATTCGGAATTTTGGATGAAAAGCGTGCCCAAATTAAACTGCCTGCTACTCAGGCCCAGAAGATAGGATATGCATAATTAGTTGATTTGGATAGAAAACACTCTGAAGTTTCCAAAACTGTTAATAATATGCTGTGAGTATAACAGAACTGATATGGCATGCGAAACCGAGGAAAATCCAACCAGGAAGTACTATTATTTTGAAAGGCTGTTTTTCCATTGAAAGCCTATCCACCATACAAAGACTTAGGACCAAGTTCATGAGCTCTGTGGCTTCCTCTACGTGTGGCCAGTCTTTAGGCATTGTTTCAGGCTTTTACTCTGAAAAATGAGGGAGATACAGCACTTCAATCAGTGGCCAGTGGAAATTTCCATTCATCAGCCATGCGCCTGATCGGGAACACGCCTTTCTTGTTTCTCCTTTCCTAATGACAAAGCTTTTGTCCGTTGAAATATTATTGATTATTTATGACAAAAACAACCGGATGATTGATTTTAAACATCGTTTGGCATTTTCTACTAACTTCTATTGTACTTTTTAAAAACTTTCATCTGACTTAGTGCACACGCCTTAATAAGCATTCGGATTACTGGACAAAACGTGCAAACAAAAAGGAGGTTTTTGGTCATAAAGAGGGACATTATCGAACAAAACAACATGTATTGTCTAACATGGAGACCTGGGAGTGCCACCAGATGAAGATCATCAAAGGTAAGTGATTCATTTTAATGCTATTTCTGACTTTTGTGACACTCTCCTTGGCTGGAAATGGCTGTATGGGTTTCTGTTGCTAGGTGCTGACCTAACATAATCGGAAAGTGTGCTTTCTCCGTAAAGCCTTTTTGAAATCTGACACAGCGGTTGCATTAAGGAGAAGTTTATCTTTATTCGTATGTTTAACACTTGTATCGTTTATCAATGTGTATGATGAGTATTTCTGTAATTTGATGTAGCTCTCTGCACTTTCACCAGATGTTTGTTTGAGACAATGCATTTCTGACCAGTTTACCAGTTTCCATGGCGCGTGCCAATGTAAACTGCAATTTTTGGATAAATATGAACTTTATCGAACAAAACATACATGTATTGTGTAACATGAAGTCCTATGAGTGCCATCTGATGAAGATCATCAAAGGTTAGTGATTCATTTGATCTCTATTTCTGCATTTTGTGACTACTCTCTTTTGCTGGAAAAATGGCTTATGGTTTTCTCTGACTAGGTGCTGACCTAACATAATCGCATGGTGTGCTTTCGCGTAAAGCCTTTTTGAAATCGGACACTGTGGTTGGATTTACAAGAAGTGTATCTTTAAAATGGTGGATAATACTTGTGTGTTTGAGGAATTTTAATTATGGGATTTCTGTTGTTTGAATTTGGCGCCCTGCAATTTCACTGGCTGTTGTCGAGGTGGGACGCTAGCATCCCACTTGTACCAGAGAGGTTAACTCACTCACCGAGTCAGCGTATACGTCAATGTTTTTGTCTGAGGCTACCCGGAATATTCCCAGTACATGTGATCGAAGCAATCTTGAAGCGTGGAATATGATTGGTCAGACCAGCGTTGGATAGACCTAAGCATGGGCGCTTCCTGTTTTAGTTTTAGCCTATAGGAGGGAAGCAACAAGATGGAATCATGGTCGGATTTGCCAAAAGGAGGGCAGGGGAGGGCTTTGTATGCTAAGTTAGAGTTGCAATGGTCGAGCGTGTTACTCGCTCATGTACTGCAATTGATATGCTGATAGAATTTAGGTAGCCTTGTTGTCAGATTAGCTTTGTTCAAATCCTCAGCTACATAAAATGCAGCCTCAGGATATATTGTTTCCAGTTTGCATAAGTCCAGTCAAGTTCCTTGATGGCCGTCTTGTTATCCGCTTGCGGGGGGATATACATGGCTGTGACGATAACCGAGGAGAGTTCTCTTGGAAATAAATACGGTCGGCATTTGAATGTGAGGAATTCTAGTCAGGTGAACTAAAGGACTGAGTTCTTGTATATTGTTTTGATTACACCATGAGTCGTTAATCATGAAACATACACCCCTGCCCTTCTTCTTACCGGAGAGATGTTTATTCCTGTCGGCGCGATGCATTGAAATCACGTTGCCTGTATGGAACTCCGACAGCATGCCCAGCTAGCCATGTTTCTAGAACGAAAGTATGTTACAATCCCGGAGCAATAGACATTAGACCGAATGAAATATGTCCTTAGAGTCTGATGAGTCCAAATGTGAGTTTTGGTTCCAAACACCGTGTCTTTGTAAGATGCGAGTAGGTGAACGGTTGATCTTGTCATGTATGGTTCCCACCTGTGAACCACAGAGGAGGGGTTGATGGTGTGGGGGTGTTTTGCTGGTAACACTGTCTGTGATTTATTAGAATTCAAGGACACTTAACCAGCATGGCTACCACAGCATTCTGCAGCGATACGCTATCCCATCTGGTTTGCGCTTAGTGGACTATCATTTGTTTTACAGGACAATGACCCAAAACACCCCTAGGCTGTGTAAGGACTATGTGACCAAGGAGAGTGATGGAGTGCTGCATCAGATGACCTGGCCTCCACAATCACCCGACCTCAACCCAATTTAGATGGTTTGTGATGAGTTGGACCGCAGAGTGAAGGAAAAGCAGCCAACAAGTACTCAGCATATGTGGGAACTTCTTCAAGACTGTTTCACCTGTCTTTGTGCTTGTCTCCACCCCCCTCCAGGTGTCGCCCATCTTCCCATTCTCCCTGTGCATTTATACCTGTGTTCTCTGTTTGTCTGTTGCCAGTTCGTCTGGTCTTGTCAGGTTTTTACCAGCGTTCTTTCCCTCTTTCCTGTTTCTCTAGTTCAATTCCTAGTTTTTCCGGTTCTGACCGTTCTGCCTGCCCTGAAACTGCCTGCCATCCTGTACTGACTAACCTGATCACAAGCCTCTGCCTGCCCTCGACCTGCTTTTGCCTGCCACGTGTTTCTAATAAATCATTTGAGAACTGTACTATCCGCCTCCCGTTTCTGCATCTGGGTCATATCCTGAGTCGTGATAGGTTAAGAGAGTGCCTAGAGTGTGCAAATCTGTTATCAAGGCAAAGGGTGGCTACTTTTGAAAAATATCAAATATATTTTGATTTGTTTAACACTTTTTTGTTTACTACATAATTCCATATTCGCAGTTTTGATGTCTTCACAATTATTCTACAATGTAGAAAATTGTAAGAAATAAAGAAAAACATTGAATGTGTCCAAACTTTTGACTGCTACTGTATGTCTGAACCACCCCTTCATCTAACTAGCTTCCTCTCTTCTTATGGATGTGTTTGTTTCTAATGGGAAAACCTGGACAGAGAGGAAGAGCGAAAGAGAGTCCCTATCTGCCTCTCTGCTCTGGAGGGATCGAGTGGGATCTGATGGTGATGGTGATTGTGACTACGTCCCAAATAGCACCCTATTTCCGATTTAGTGCACTACTTTTGACCTGGGCCCATAGGAATAGGATGCCATTATGGACACAGCCGGTGTCACAGTGAATGAATGAAGGCTTTCTTGTTTGTTGGAAGTAATAGAATGAGAAGTACTATCACTGGACTGCCGAAAGGTCCGTATCTGTGGGCTGACAATGTTTACCTGGCTGTCTGATACATCAGCAAAATCACTGCTCTCATCCCAAATGAGCACCTATTCCCCATAGGGCTCTGTCAAACATAGTGCACTATATAGGGAATAGTGTGCTATTTGGAACACAGCCTGGCAATCTGCTACACTAGCTGAGTCACTGATAATAGTTTAGGAAAAGGACAGTTTTTCTATCCCAGCAGATGTAGCAGCCCACTCAACATTGTTATCACGATTGCAGGGTGCTGTATTTGTCCTGTATTGTATGACTGTTGAAGTACTTTACATGATGTCATTCATTTACATGTGTATCTGAGATTGTTATAATTTGAGATCTGACTGGGGAAAAACGATCACATGTACGTAGGAACATATTGGGGAGGTTTGCAGTAAATAGGGAAACATATTGGGGAGGTTTGCAGTCACATAGGGAACATTTGGGGGAGTTTCAGTAATAGGGAACATATTGGGGGATGTTTGCAGTAAATAGGGAACATATTGGGGATGTTTTCAGTACATAGGGAACATATTGGGGATGTTTGCAGTAAATAGGGAACATATTGGGGGATGTTTTCAGTACATAGGAACATATTGGGGGAGGTTTGCAGTACATAGGGAACATATTGGGAGGTTTGCAGTACATAGGGACATATTGGGGAGTTTGCAGTACATAGGGAACATATTGGGGGATGTTTGCAGTAAATAGGGAACATATTGGGGGATGTTTTCAGTACATAGGAACATATTGGGGGAGGTTTGCAGTAAATAGGGAACATATTGGGGGAGGTTTGCAGTAGACAGTTGCTACAGTGTTAAGGTATTAGGTTTACAGAAATTACAGCAATATTTACCCCAATTGTGACGCCATCTCTGTTTGTAAGGGTTTCTCTATACATGTATGTCATTCTGGCTTGTAGATCATCAAAATGGTGCTGCAGTTATCATCAAAGTTCCTCTCCGTCGATAACAGCATACATATTGAGAGAAATATTACCTGAAATGGCTGTTAATCTATAACATTACCATCACAAACAACACATTTTAACCACATAGTTACAACCAATATAATGCAGCGGCAGTTTGATATGACCAGGGAGTTGAAACGTTCTTTAGTGCACTGAACAGTGGTGTTTTGTAAGCATTTCTAGTCAAGCTGTGTCCCCTGAATGTCTCGATTGATCACAGCAGGATGGAGAACCGGGATCCTGCACAGAGGCCAGAGGAGCCCAGTGGTGGCCCAAGCTGTGCTGCCTCTGCCAGGCTGCCTGGCTGTGATCAACTGGGGCTGGGAAATCTGGATGGAAGGATGGGTGGATGAGGCTTCCTTCAGGCAGAAGAAACAGAAATGAAGAAGACTGAAAAAATTACAAGTTTACAAGCTCTTTAATTGCGCTTGTTTTCCCTGGTGCTTGGGACTCAGGCTGATTAACAATGCTGGGATGGATCACCTGCCGAATGCAGTGCCTAGTGCTATCCCAGCCAGGCTAGACAGAAAGTCTGGCGCCGATAGCCAGAGGTAGTCTGGGAAATATCGCCCTGGGGGACACTGGGATGATGCGCTTGGCACCATAATAACAGAGGGACCTCTCCGGTGGCAGAGAATCCACATGGGAAGAGAGAGAGGGGGAGGTGGGGGAGAGAGAGGGAGGGTCGGTGGTGGAGAGGGAGAGAGACGGGGGGGAGAGGAGAGAGAGATGGTGTGGGAGAGAGAGAGAATATACAGACAGAGAGTAAAGAAGATGTAGTGACAGAGAGACTGAAACTGAACACCTGATGAGTCACACACACAGGTGCAAGACTAAAAACAACTTTCACTTGGAACTAGAGATGAAAAGAAGACAAGAGAAGAGTCAGGAACAATGGAGGATGCTGAATGGATGTCTTGATGCCTGGAGGACTGGGGGACGGTGGTGCTCTTGGCCTGCAGCTCTTAGAGCCTGGCCCTGGACTCCTGCTGAGATGTGGGGTCTGGAGCTGCTTGGCTGGCTGCGCACATCCCGCCCCCTCTGAGGCCCGCTTCCCGTCACCTCTCTCTACCCACTCACCCATACCTCCCCTCCACACATACACCCAAATACCACCTCTTTCCTCTCCCCTCTACCCACTCACCCATACCTCCCCTCCACACATACACCCAAATACCACCTCTTTCCTCCTCCCTCCACCCTCTCACCCTCTCCTACTCTCCTCCATCCACTCACCGAACAGCCTCTCCTCTCTCCCCTTTCTTCCTCTCTCCTCCACCTCTTGTCTTCCAGCAGACCTGCAGAGAGAGGCAGAGGATGGAGGGTAGAAGGGGAAGTTCTAATGAATAATTTACCACTCGGCCCAGCTGGCTTCCTGGTGAAGCAAGTGAGAAAGAGAACAACACAAAGGTACTGTTACTGTAACTTTTACTGTAAGTGTTACTATTACTGTTACTGTTACTGTAAGTGTTACTATTACTGTTACTGTTACTGTAAGTGTTTACTATTACTGTTACTGTTACTGTTACTGTTAGTTTACTAGTGTTACTATC